>NW_024609321.1:135000-139622 GCF_018296145.1 Oncorhynchus tshawytscha
TGTGTGTGTGTATATCAGGTGTGTATATATCAGGTTGTGTATATATCAGGTTGTGTATATATGTGTGTGTGTAGGTTGTGTGTATATCAGGTTGTGTATATATCAGGTTGTGTATATATCAGGTTGTGTATATCAGGTTGTGTATATATCAGGTTGTGTATATATCAGGTTGTGTGTATATATCAGGTTGTGTATATATCAGGTTGTGTGTGTGTGTGTGTATATCAGGTTGTGTGTATATCAGGTTGTGTATATATCAGGTTGTGTGTATATCAGGTTGTGTGTGTGTGTATATCAGGTTGTGTGTATATCAGGTTGTGTATATATCAGGTTGTGTATATATCAGGTTGTGTGTATATCAGGTTGTGTATATATCAGGTTGTGTATATATCAGGTTGTGTGTGTATGTGTGTGTGTGTGTATATCAAGTTGTGTGTATATATCAGGTGATGTATATATCAGGTTGTGTGTATATCAAGTTGTGTGTATATCAGGTTGTGTATATATCAGGTTGTGTGTATATCAGGTTGTGTGTATATCAGGTTGTGTATATATCAGGTGTGTGTGTGTGTGTGTGTATATCAAGTTGTGTGTATATCAAGTTGTGTGTATATCAGGTTGTGTGTATATCAGGTTGTGTGTATATCAGGTGTGTGTATATGTTGTGTGTATATCAGGTTGTGTGTATATCAGGTTGTGTATATATCAAGTTGTGTATATATCAGGTTGTGTATATATCAGGTTGTGTATATATCAGGTTGTGTATATATCAGGTGTGTATTTTCAGGTTGTGTGTATATCAGGTTGTGTGTGTATATCAGGTGTGTGTATATATCAGGTTGTGTGTATATCAGGTTGTGTGTGTGTGTGTGTGTGTATCAGGTTGTGTGTATATATCAGGTTGTGTGTATATATCAGGTTGTGTGTATATCAGGTTGTGTGTATATCAGGTTGTGTATATATGTGTGTGTGTATTATCAGGTTGTGTGTATATCAGGTGTGTGTATATATCAGGTTGTGTGTATATCAGGTTGTGTGTATATCAGGTTGTGTGTATATATCAGGTTGTGTGTATATATCAGGTTGTGTGTATATCAGGTGTGTGTGTATATCAGGTTGTGTGTATATCAGGTGTGTGTGTATATCAGGTTGTGTGTATATATCAGGTTGTGTGTATATCAGGTTGTGTGTATATCAGGTGTGTGTATATCAGGTGTGTGTATATCAGGTTGTGTGTATAGCAGGTTTGTGTATATGTGTGTGTATATCAGGTTGTGTGTGTGTATATCAGGTTGTGTGTATATATCAGGTTGTGTGTATATATCAGGTTGTGTGTATATATCAGGTTGTGTGTATATATCAGGTTGTGTGTATATCAGGTTGTGTGTATATCAGGTTGTGTGTATATCAGGTTGTGTGTATATATCAGGTGTGTGTGTATATCAGGTTGTGTGTATATCAGGTTGTGTGTATATCAGGTTGTGTGTATATCAGGTTGTGTGTATATATCAGGTTGTGTGTATATCAGGTTGTGTGTATAATATCAGGTTGTGTGTATATATCAGGTTGTGTGTATATCAGGTTGTGTGTATATCAGGTTGTGTGTATATCAGGTTGTGTGTATATATCAGGTGTGTGTTTATATCAGGTTGTGTGTTTATCAGGTTGTGTGTTTATCAGGTTGTGTGTATATCAGGTTGTGTGTATATCAGGTTGTGTGTATATCAGGTGTGTGTGTGTATAGCAGGTTGTGTGTGTGTATAGCAGGTTGTGTGTATATCAGGTTGTGTGTATATATCAGGTTGTGTGTATATATCAGGTTGTGTGTATATATCAGGTTGTGTGTATATATCAGGTTGTGTGTATATCAGGTGTGTGTGTGTGTATATCAGGTTGTGTGTATATATCAGGTTGTGTGTATATCAGGTTGTGTGTATATCAGGTTGTGTGTATGTGTGTGTGTGTGTGTGTATATCAGGTTGTGTGTGTGTGTGTGTGTGTATATCAGGTTGTGTGTTTATATCAGGTTGTGTGTATATCAGGTTGTGTGTGTGTGTGTGTATATCAGGTTGTGTGTATATATCAGGTTGTGTGTATATATCAGGTTGTGTGTATATCAGGTTGTGTGTATATCAGGTTGTGTGTATATCAGGTTGTGTATATATCAGGTTGTGTGTGTGTGTGTATATCAAGTTGTGTGTATATCAAGTTGTGTGTATATCAGGTTGTGTGTATATCAGGTGTGTGTGTATATCAGGTTGTGTGTATATCAGGTTATGTGTATATCAGGTTATGTGTATATCAGGTTATGTTATGACTAAATGTTTTAACACTGTATCAGAAGTGAGATCAGTGTGTGTGTGTGTGGATCTTGGATGGTCCAAGATGGCGTAGTAGTCCAAGATGGCGCCCTGTCTCTCGTCGTGTCCCTTGTATATATCGTCTATTTTTCGTTTTTACATATTTTTCTTCAAAAACATTTTGCTAAACCTAAGCTCCCAAATACTCTCCTGCAACCCACCTCACCCAATGTAGCTATTTTTCCTAAAGTATTTATATTTACTGAGCCGGAACCCTCAACTGAAGCTAGCCGGCTAACCACCAGCTATGCTAGCGGTCTTCAGCTAACCGGTCATCGGCTAAGCTAACCTTTAGCTCGGAAAGCTCTCGCCAGCTCGAACAACGCGACTCTAACCAGAGCATAACGGACCTATGTATTTTTCATCCCCGGATTCATCCCTGGACTCCCACCGCAAACGGAACATTTCAGCCGGATCTTCACAGCTAGCTATCTAGCTAAACCGCAACCCCGGATGTTTACTCCTGGCTAGCGCGTCCACCCACTTAGCGTGAAGCTAGCCCGGCCAGCGCACCTGTACTACCACCGTAGCATACTCCTGGGCTACAATACCCGGGCCCACGACCGGTCTATCGATGTCACCGCATGAAGAGGAATAAACAGACTCACCCCATCGCGACGTCCCCTAAAGGCCAACTCTCTAGCCCTCGCTATCTCCCTGCTTGCTAAACTCGGCCTGCTAACTGCTACCTTGTTTAGCCCGGGCTACATTTAACTGTTAGCTTGTTAGCACAGGCCTGCTAACTGCTAGCTTGTCTAGCCCGGGCCTACGAACTGTTAGCTTGTTAGCACAGGCCTGCTAACCGTCTGAATAGCCGCGTCCCAAACACTCACCGGACCCATATTTACTTTCTATATTTACTTTCTATCTCTTCTTGATTTTTAATCTGTTTATACCATTCCGGAAACCTGGCTCACCCAATGTGATACGGAATCGCTATTATTTTTAATTTTTAGAACACACTCAAGAACCTCCAGAAGCTAACCAGCTAACTAGCTACAAGCTATTTAGTCATTGTTAACTTTTTTTCAACCTGGATAACACTCGCCAGTCCAGCTTCCCTGCCCCATCCACCGCTGCCCCCTGGACACTGATCTCTTGGCTACATAGCTGATGCACTCTGGACTGTCCATTAATCACGGTACTCCATTCTGCTTGTTTATGTTTTATCTGTCGGCCCCGTTGCCTAGTCAACGCCATTTTACCTGCTGTTGTTGTGCTAGCTGATTAGCTGTTGTCTCACCTACTGTTTAAGCTAGCTTTCCCAATTCAACACCTGTGATTACTGTATGCCTCACTGTATGTCTCTCTCAAATGTCAATATGCCTTGTATACTGTTGCTCAGGTTAGTTATCATTGTTCTAGTTCACAATGGAGCCCCTAGTTCTACTCTTCATACCCTGATAACTCCTTTGTCCCACCTCCCACACATGCGGTGACCTCACCCATTACAACCAGCATGTCCAGAGACACAACCTCTCTCATCATCACCCAGTGCCTGGGCTTACCCCGCTGTACCCGCACCCCACCATACCCCTGTCTGCGCATTATGCCCTGAATATATTCTACCATGCCCAGAAACCTGCTCCTCTTATTCTCTGTCCCCAACGCTCTAGGCGACCAGTTTTGATAGCCTTTAGCCGCACCCTCATACTACTCCTTCTCTGTTCCGCGGGTGATGTGGAGGTAAACCCAGGCCCTGCATGTCCCCAGGCACCCTCATTTGTTGACTTCTGTGATCGAAAAGCCTTGGTTTCATGCATGTCAACATCAGAAGCCTCCTCCCTAAGTTTGTTTTACTCACTGCTCTAGCACACTCTGCTAACCCTGATGTCCTTGCTGTGTCTGAATCCTGGCTCAGGAAGGCCACCAAAAATTCAGAGATTTCCATACCCAACTATAACATCTTCCGTCAAGATAGAACTGCTAAAGGGGGAGGAGTTGCAGTCTACTGCAGAGATAGCCTGCAAAGTAATGTCATACTTTCCAGGTCCATACCCAAACAGTTCGAACTACTAATTTTGAAAATTACTCTCTCCAGAAATAAGTCTCTCACTGTTGCCGCCTGCTACCGACCCCCTCAGCCCCCAGCTGTGCCCCTGACACCATTTGTGAATTGATCGCCCCCATCTAGCCTCAGAGTTTGTTCTGTTAGGTGACCTAAACTGGGATATGCTTAACACCCCGCCAGTCCTACAATCTAAGCTAGATGCCCTCAATCTCACACAAATCATCAAGGAACCCACCAGGTACAACCCTAAC
>NW_024609322.1:0-102500 GCF_018296145.1 Oncorhynchus tshawytscha
CACTAGACTAACCATAGAGTTCTGACCCAGCTGTTATTAAACCATGTTCATCATCATCACTAGACTAACCATAGAGTTCTGACCCAGCTGTTATTAAACCATGTTCATCATCATCACTAGACTAACCATAGAGTTCTGACCCAGCTGTTATTAAACCATGTTCACCATCATCACTAGACTAACCATAGAGTTCTGATCCAGCTGTTAGTAAACCATGTTCATCACCATCATCACTAGACTAACCATAGAGTTCTGATCCAGCTGTTATTAAACCATGTTTATCACCATCATCACTAGACTAACCATAGAGTTCTGACCCAGCAGTTAGTAAACCATGTTTATCACCATCATCACTAGACTAACCATAGAGTTCTGACCCAGCAGTTAGTAAACCATGTTCATCATCATCATCACCATCATCACTAGACTAACCATAGAGTTCTGACCCAGCAGTTAGTAAACCATGTTCATCATCATCACTAGACTACACTAGACTAACCATAGAGTTCTGATCCAGCAGTTAGTAAACCATGTTTTCATCATCATCATCATCATCACTAGACTAACCATAGAGTTCTGACCCAGCAGTTAGTAAACCATGTTTATCATCATCATCATCATCATCACTAGACTAACCATAGAGTTCTGACCCAGCTGTTATTAAACCATGTTCATCATCATCACTAGACTAACCATAGAGTTCTGACCCAGCTGTTATTAAACCATGTTCATCATCATCACTAGACTAACCATAGAGTTCTGACCCAGCAGTTAGTAAACCATGTTCATCATCATCATCACTAGACTAACCATAGAGTTCTGACCCAGCAGTTAGTAAACCATGTTCATCATCATCATCACTAGACTAACCATAGAGTTCTGACCCAGCAGTTAGTAAACCATGTTCATCATCATCATCACTAGACTAACCATAGAGTTCTGACCCAGCAGTTAGTAAACCATGTTCATCATCATCATCATCATCACTAGACTAACCATAGAGTTCTGACCCAGCTGTTATTAAACCATGTTCATCATCATCACTAGACTAACCATAGAGTTCTGACCCAGCAGTTAGTAAACCATGTTTATCATCATCATCATCATCATCACTAGACTAACCATAGAGTTCTGACCCAGCAGTTAGTAAACCATGTTTATCATCATCATCATCATCATCACTAGACTAACCATAGAGTTCTGACCCAGCAGTTAGTAAACCATGTTTATCATCATCATCATCATCATCACTAGACTAACCATAGAGTTCTGACCCAGCAGTTAGTAAACCATGTTCATCATCATCATCACTAGACTAACCATAGAGTTCTGACCCAGCAGTTAGTAAACCATGTTCATCATCATCACTAGACTAACCATAGAGTTCTGACCCAGCTGTTAGTAAACCATGTTCATCATCATCACTAGACTAACCATAGAGTTCTGACCCAGCTGTTATTAAACCATGTTCATCATCATCACTAGACTAACCATAGAGTTCTGACCCAGCTGTTATTAAACCATGTTCATCATCATCACTAGACTAACCATAGAGTTCTGACCCAGCTGTTATTAAACCATCATCATCATCACTAGACTAACCATAGAGTTCTGACCCAGCAGTTAGTAAACCAAATCATCATCATCATCATCATCACTAGACTAACCATAGAGTTCTGACCCAGCAGTTATTAAACCATGTTCATCATCATCATCATCTAGACTAACCATAGAGTTCTGACCCAGCTGTCATTAAACCATGTTCATCCCCATCATCATCATCATCACTAGACTAACCATAGAGTTCTGACCCAGCTGTTATTAAACCATGTTCATCATCATCACTAGACTAACCATAGAGTTCTGACCCAGCTGTTATTAAACCATGTTCATCATCATCATCACTAGACTAACCATAGAGTTCTGACCCAGCTGTTATTAAACCATGTTCATCATCATCATCACTAGACTAACCATAGAGTTCTGACCCAGCTGTTATTAAACCATGTTCATCATCATCATCACTAGACTAACCATAGAGTTCTGACCCAGCTGTTATTAAACCATGTTCATCATCATCACTAGACTAACCATAGAGTTCTGACCCAGCTGTTATTAAACCATGTTCATCATCATCATCACTAGACTAACCATAGAGTTCTGATCCAGCTGTTATTAAACCATGTTCATCATCATCATCACTAGACTAACCATAGAGTTCTGACCCAGCAGTTAGTAAACCATGTTCATCATCATCACTAGACTAACCATAGAGTTCTGACCCAGCTGTTATTAAACCATGTTCATCATCATCATCACTAGACTAACCATAGAGTTCTGACCCAGCTGTTATTAAACCATGTTCATCATCATCACTAGACTAACCATAGAGTTCTGATCCAGCTGTCATTAAACCATGTTCATCCCCATCATCACCATCATCACTAGACTAACCATAGAGTTCTGACCCAGCTGTTATTAAACCATGTTCATCATCATCATCACTAGACTAACCATAGAGTTCTGACCCAGCTGTTATTAAACCATGTTCATCATCATCATCACTAGACTAACCATAGAGTTCTGACCCAGCAGTTATTAAACCATGTTCATCATCATCATCACTAGACTAACCATAGAGTTCTGACCCAGCTGTTCATCATCATCATCATCACTAGACTAACCATAGAGTTCTGACCCAGCTGTTATTAAACCATGTTCATCATCATCACTAGACTAACCATAGAGTTCTGACCCAGCTGTTATTAAACCATGTTCATCATCATCATCACTAGACTAACCATAGAGTTCTGACCCAGCTGTTATTAAACCATGTTCATCATCATCACTAGACTCAGTTCTGACCCAGCTAAACCATGTTCATCATCATAGAGTTCATCATCACTAGACTAACCATAGAGTTCTGACCCAGCTGTTATTAAACCATGTTCATCATCATCATCACTAGACTAACCATAGAGTTCTGACCCAGCTGTTATTAAACCATGTTTCATCATCATCACTAGACTAACCATAGAGTTCTGACCCAGCTGTTATTAAACCATGTTCATCATCATCATCACTAGACTAACCATAGAGTTCTGACCCAGCAGTTATTAAACCATGTTCATCATCATCATCACTAGACTAACCATAGAGTTCTGACCCAGCTGTTAGTAAACCATGTTTCATCATCATCACTAGACTAACTAGAGTTCTGAACCAGCTGTTAGATGTTTCATCATCATCTCACTAGACTAACCATAGAGTTCTGATCCAGCTGTTATTAAACCATGTTCATCATCATCACTAGACTAACCATAGAGTTCTGACCCAGCAGTTATTAAACCATGTTTATCATCATCATCATCACTAGACTAACCATAGAGTTCTGACCCAGCAGTTAGTAAACCATGTTCATCATCATCACTAGACTAACCATAGAGTTCTGACCCAGCTGTTAGTAAACCATGTTCATCATCATCACTAGACTAACCATAGAGTTCTGACCCAGCTGTTAGTAAACCATGTTCATCATCATCATCACTAGACTAACCATAGAGTTCTGACCCAGCTGTTATTAAACCATGTTCATCATCATCACTAGACTAACCATAGAGTTCTGACCCAGCTGTTATTAAACCATGTTCATCATCATCATCACTAGACTAACCATAGAGTTCTGACCCAGCTGATTATTTAAACCATGTTTATCAACATCATCTATCTGCCATGTGTTGTTGGTGTAGAGACAAGCTTTGTTCTTTGTCTGAAAGGAGCATAATGGATGAATGGAGGATGGAGGAGAATAGGCCTGTATCCCAGATGTTCCCTTTGTAGTGCACTACATTTTGACCAAGGCTCTGGTGCACTATCTAGGGAAGGGCGGTGTTTGGGACACATCCTAGGTGTAATTAAACATCTAAAATGTAACTAATCAGGAAAACCATAAATTAATTGTTGGGGGGGGAAAGTTTCCTCTTCTTGGTAGAGATAAGGCTGTCCATGAATATAATATATCATATGAGGAGGCCACACACACACACACACACACACACACACATGTCCACCCTCTGATAGAGAGAACCTTATCATAATCTCTTTAGATAACCTCCTGGTTATTGATATCCGTATTCCAGACGTCAACATTCTTTAGCAATTTTCCAATTTGAATGAGTTTATAAAACGTCTGAGCTCCTGTTATAAGGAGAACTGAGTTCCTGTTATAAGGAGGAGAACACCTAATGATAGGATACATAGTGATTCATGATAGGATACATAGTGATTCATGATAGGATACATAGTGATGAATTATTACTACTCTTCTCGTCAAAGCTTTTCCCTGATACACACACACACACACACAGACCATAAACAAACATGTGGAGAGGGGGAACTTCACAAAATCATGCAATCAGTCTGGAGCAGGCTGCATGCAGTGGCTGTTGAGAGGAGAGCAGAGGAGAGCAGAGGAGAGCAGAGGAGGGGAGGGGAGAGGAGAGCAGGGGAGAGGAGAGCAGGGGATAGGAGAGCAGGGGAGAGGAGAGGAGAGCAGGGGGGGAGGAGAGGAGAGCAGGGGAGAGGAGAGGAGAGCAGGGGAGAGGGAGGAGAGCAGGGGAGAGGAGAGGAGAGAGAGGGGAGAGGAGAGGAGAGCAGGGGAGAGGAGAGGAGAGGAGGGGAGAGGAGAGGAGAGGAGGGGAGAGGAGAGGAGAGCAGGGGAGAGGGAGAGGAGGGAGAGAGGGGAGAGGAGAGGGAGAGAGGAGAGGAAGGGAGAGAGGAGAGCAGGGGAGAGCAGGGGAGAGGATGAGAGGGGAGAGCAGGGGAGAGCAGAGGAGGGGAGAGGATGGCAGAGGATGGGAGAGGATGAGAGAGGAAGAGAGGAGAGCAGGTTGAGAAGAGAGGATTCTAGTTACCAATGTACCCTGATAGAAACCATTCTAGTTACCAGTGTGCCCTGATAGAAACCATTCTAGTTAACACTGTACCCTGATAGAAACCATTCTAGTTACCACTGTGCCCTGATAGAAACCATTCTATTTACGGCAAAGGACTCTCTGAGGATGCAAATATCATCCAGTTTAGATAGTACATTGACGGGAGACAACAGGAAAGACTAGATAGTACATTGACGGGAGACAACAGGAAAGACTAGATAGTACATTGACGGGAGACAACAGGAAAGACTAGATAGTACATTGACGGGAGATAACAGGAAAGACTAGATAGTACATTGATGGGAGACAACAGGAAAGACTAGATAGTACATTGACGGGAGACAACAGGAAAGACTAGATAGTACATTGACGGGAGATAACAGGAAAGACTAGATAGTACATTGACGGGAGACAACAGGAAAGACTAGATAGTACATTGAAGGGAGACAACAGGAAAGACTAGATAGTACATTGACGGGAGACAACAGGAAAGACTAGATAGTACATTGACGGGAGACAACAGGAAAGACTAGATAGTACATTGACGGGATCCTGATATTCTTCTGCCCCGTTGACACCGTGACGTATTTCATTACGCCGTACGTCATCTTCACGGAGTCTTGCCCCGCTACTGACAGGACAGGTGTAGTGTTTGCAAGGCAAGATGGAGGAGTGGCTGTCTCTCGTAAGAGATCCCATTATTTTGGGAGATTGCAAAATATGACCTTTTCATTAAAGACAGGATAAATATATTGTTTTAGGTGATTTAAGACATGTTTTTCATTAGTTACTTTTTCTTCAACTTGTTTCTTGAACTTTAAAGCAAGTCAAGCTAGCTTGTACTGCAGAGCAAGCTAGGCTAGGCTAGGTTGACGTTACCATTGTAGCTAGCATACTATGGGGAAAGAACGTGTGTTTAATTTTCATTCAGTCAACACTTGAAACATAATAACGTATCTGTGTGTGTGTGTGTGTGTGTGTGTGTGCGAAGCCATTTGCGTGCCCGTTTGTGTGTGTTTATACATGAATGTGAGTACAGGGAATGAGAAAGAGACAAACAAACAAAGAACCTGCAACAAGAATAGAACCTGACTCCGTTACCATAGCAACTCGGCTGCATCTCTCAGGTAGGGGGACTACTGTAGGACAATAGCTCTGCTTAAAGACCTGCTTCGTTAATTAATCGCTTTTGGCATCAGAAGTTTGGAGCATCCCTTGTCTATATCAGACTTTTCCTCAGGCACAGTTCATGCAGTGGAGGATTGCCTGTTTAATGTTATTTACATCACAATAATAGGATTAAAGATGAATTATGCTAATGTCAAGCTAATGTTATTGACTGTGCAGATAATTATCTCTCTGGGTGATACAGAAAACTCAAAAAAATGCTGGCTTAAAAACAATCCAATTTGCGTTCTTTGGTAACACAGCACTGGGTAAATATTGGACAGAACATTCACAGGGTTGTTTTGACCCAGCCAGTTGGATTGAGTGAATGCATGTTGGGTTGTTGGCCTTCCCCAAACATGGGCTAACTTAACCATCAGTTGGGTGTTTTTTACTTTAATGTTGGTTTGACCTCGTAGCTGGGTCTTTTTGAATGTAATCCTTAGGTTATTTTCAGGAGGTGTGGCTTATTAGATGTGTGGCTTTCAGATAGATCTTATTGGCCACAGTCATCATGTCAACATACTGCACATTTAAATGTTCCTTTAAAAGTTTAGCATTGTCACGATCGTCGTAATAACACTCGGACCAAAGCTCAGCGTGAAATCGGTTTGATATTTTTAATGAAGTGAACCGCACAAAAAACAATAGAGAATAAATGAAAAGTGATGTTCTGGAGTGCTCACAGGCAACAACACAAAAACAAGATCCCACAAAACACAGTGGGGAAATGGCTGCCTAAATATGATCCCCAATCAGAGACTACGCTAAACAGCTGCCTCTGATTGGGAACCATACCAGGCCAACATAGAAATAAAACAACCTAGATTACCCACCCTAGACACACCCCGACCTAACCAAAATAGAGAATAAAAAGGCTCTTTGCGGTCGGGGCGTGACAAGCATTTGACATATTATTCTAGAATATTAAGATTTTTCATGACACATTACAATAAGGTGGTATCTATTCCAACAATTGGATTTCATAGGTTTTTAGGGAACTCATACACATCTGTAAGCCTCATTGAAGCTACAAAAATGTCAATGTTCAACCTTAACATGTGATAACTATACAACAGAAAAGATAAATGACATTTACTCTCACAGGTGGCTAAAAACAACTATGTTAAAGCCACGCCCCTACATCTCCAGTCTTCTAATCTGAACTGCTGGGTCATATATCAATAACACAGCATAAACAACCCAACTTTGCTCTTTTTATAGAATACATCCCAACTAAGTGACCCAACGCCTGAAACCCAGCAGTTGGGTCAACCAAACAACCCAGCATTGTTTTGAGTGTAATAATGCATATCACGTATACATTATTCTAATGTAATATCATGTATATCCTTATTGTAATATAATGTTAACATTACTCTATGATATCCAGTATGTTATTACAGGAATAATGTGTTCTCCAAACAAGCCGTTTCCTTCCTAAATTAGCGCATTTCCACCTCTGGGGTGGTGATGGAGTGTGACCGCTTTACAGCCGTGCGTAATTGGCCCGACTCCGACCACTGTAAAGGAGGTGCAGCGTTTTTTTAAGGTTTGCCAATTACTACCAGAGGTTTATCCGGGGTTTTGGTCAGGTGGCTGCTCCCATTACCTCAGCGGGGGGCCGGCGGTGGTCAGCGGAGGTGGACAGAGCCTTCAGTCGTCTGAAGGAGCTGTTCACCGACGCTCCCGTGCTGGCTCATCCAGACCCCTCTTTGGCGTTCCTAGTGGAGGTGGACGGTCCGAGGCTGGGGTTGGAGCCGTGCTGTCACAGCGCTCCCGTGCTGGCTCATCCGGACCCCTCTTTGGCGTTCCTAGTGGAGGTGGACGCGTCCGAGGCTGGGGTTGGAGCCGTGCTGTCACAGCGCTCCCGTGCTGGCTCATCCAGACCCCTCTTTGGCGTTCCTAGTGGAGGTGGATGGTCCGAGGCTGGGGTTGGAGCCGTGCTGTCGACAGCGCTCCCGTGCTGGGACCCCTCTTTGCGGGTAGTGGAGGTGGAGGCTGGGGTTGGAGCCGTGCTGTCACAGCGCTCCCGTGCTGGCTCATCCGGACCCCTCTTTGGCTTTGGCATTCCTAGTGGAGGTGGACGCGTCCGAGGCTGGGGTTGGAGCCGTGCTGTCACAGCGCTCCCGTGCTGGCTCATCCGGACCCCTCTTTGGCGTTCCTAGTGGAGGTCCGAGGCTGGGGTTGGAGCCCTGTCTTGCTGGCTCATCCGGACCCCTCTTTGGCGTTCCTAGTGGAGGTGGACGCGTCCGAGGCTGGGGTTGGAGCTGTGCTGTCACAGCGCTCCCGTGCTGGCTCATCCGGACCCCTCTTTGGCGTTCCTAGTGGAGGTGGACGCGTCCGAGGCTGGGGTTGGAGCCGTGCTGTCACAGCGCTCGGGTTTCTTTTCGAGGAAGCTCGGTCCGGCAGAGTGGAACTATGACGTGGGGGACCGGGAGTTGTTAGCTGTGGTAAAAGCTCTGAAGGTGTGGAGACATTGGCTTGAGGGGGCCAAGCACCCTTTCCTCATCTGGACTGACCATTGTAATCTGGAGTATATCAGGGCAGCGAGGAGATTGAATCCGCGTCAGGCAAGGTGGGCCATGTTTTTTACCAGATTTCGGTTCACGATCTCCTATAGGCCAGGCTCCCTTAATACTAAGGCCGACGCACTGTCCCGTCTCTCACACCGAGGAGCGGTCCATCGATCCTACTCCCATCCTTCCAGCTTCATGTCTGGTAGCACCGGTGGTATGGGAGGTGGACGCGGAAATCGAGCGGGCGTTACGGTTGGAACCTGCACCTCCTCAGTGTCCAGCGGGTGTTCAGTACGTGCCGCTTATTGTTCGTGATCGTTTGATTCGATGGGCCCATACGCCACCCTCTTCGGGTCATCCTGGTATTGAGAGGACAGTGTGGGGTCTTAGGAGGAAGTACTGGTGGCCCACCCTTTGACCAAGGATGGGGTCTTGAGGTTTTAGGTTTTATGTCTCCTCCTGCTCGATGTGCGCTCAGAGCAGAGTTCCTAGACACCTGCCTAGAGGGAAGTTACAGCCCCTCCCGGTTCCACAACGGCCGTGGTTGCATTTGTCGGTGGATTTTCTCACCGACCTTCCCTCGTCTGAAGGGAACACCACGATCCTGGTCGTTGTGGATCGGTTTTCTATGTCCTGCCCTCTCATCCCGTTGCCCAGTCTCCCTATGGCCCTACAGACTGCGGAGGCCCTGTTTACCCACGTCTTCCAGCACTACGGGGTGCCTGAGGACATCGTTTCTGATCGGGATCCCCAGTTCACGTCCAGAGTTTGGACGGCGTTTATGGAGCGTCTGGGGGTCTCGATCAGCCTGATCTTGGGTTTTCACCCCGAGACTAATGGGCAGGTGGAGAGAGTGAACCAGGATGTGGGTAGGTTTCTGCGGTCGTATTGCCAGGACCGGCCAGGTGAATGGGTGAGGTACGTCCCATGTGCGGAGGTGGCTCAGAATTCACTCCGCCACTCCTCCACTAACATGTCACCTTTCCAGTGCGTATTGGGCTTCCAGCCGGTCCTGACCCCATGGCATCAGAGCCAGACCGAAGCTCCTGCGATAGAGGAATGGGGGCAGCGCTCGTAGGAGACGTGGAGAGCCGTCTGGGAATCACTTAAACAAGCTGGTAGACGGTAGAAGAGGAGCGCTGACCGTCACCGCAGTGAGGCCCCCATGTTCGCACCGGGGGACCGGGTCTGGCTCTCGACCAAAAACTTGCCCCTCCGCCTGCCCTACCGGAAGATGGGGCCGCAGTATTCGGGCGGCACTCGGCGGTCGTTGTCGCCGGTCTACTAGCCGCCCCTTTTCCTTTTCTGTTTATGTCTTATTGGTTGCACCTGTTTCTTATTTGAGTTTTGGTTCAGGACTATTTAAGCCTGTTAGGCCCACATGCTTTTGTGCAGGCTTGTTTTCTGTTAGTCTAGGTTGGTTGCGTGTTGTGTTCCCTGTCTGTTTGTGCCCAGTTTTGGGTTGGACACTTCACGGAGTCTTGCCCCGCTACTGACAGGACAGGTGTAGTGTTTGCAAGGCAAGATGGAGGAGTGGCTGTCTCTCGTAAGAGATCCCATTATTTTGGGAGATTGCAAAATATGACCTTTTCATTAAAGACAGGATAAATATATTGTTTTAGGTGATTTAAGACATGTTTTTCATTAGTTACTTTTTCTTCAACTTGTTTCTTGAACTTTAAAGCAAGTCAAGCTAGCTTGTACTGCAGAGCAAGCTAGGCTAGGCTAGGTTGACGTTACCATTGTAGCTAGCATACTATGGGGAAAGAACGAGTGTTTAATTTTCATTCAGTCAACACTTGAAACATAATAACGTATCTGTGTGTGTGTGTGTGTGTGTGTGTGTGTGTGTGTGTGTGTGTGTGCGAAGCCATTTGCGTGCCAGTTTGTGTGTGTTTATACATGAATGTGAGTACAGGGAATGAGAAAGAGACAAACAAACAAAGAACCTGCAACAAGAATAGAACCTGACTCCGTTACCATAGCAACTCGACTGCATCTCTCAGGTAGGGGGACTACTGTAGGACAATAGCTCTGCTTAAAGACCTGCTTCCTTAATGAATCGCTTTTGGCATCAGAAGTTTGGAGCATCCCTTGTCTATATCAGACTTTTCCTCAGGCACAGTTCATGCAGTGGAGGATTGCCTGTTTAATGTTATTTACATCACAATAATAGGATTAAAGATGAATTATGCTAATGTCAAGCTAATGTTATTGACTGTGCAGATAATTATCTCTCTGGGTGATACAGTAAACTCAAAAAAATGCTGGCTTAAAAACAATCCAATTTGCGTTCTTTGGTAACACAGCACTGGGTAATTATTGGACAGAACATTTCACAGGGTTGTTTTGACCCAGCCAGTTGGATTGAGTGAATGCATGTTGGGTTGTTGGCCTTCCCCAAACATGGGCTAACTTAACCATCAGTTGGGTGTTTTTTACTTTAATGTTGGTTTGACCTCGTAGCTGGGTCTTTTTGAATGTAATCCTTAGGTTATTTTCAGGAGGTGTGGCTTATTAGATGTGTGGCTTTCAGATAGATCTTATTGGTCACCGTCATCATGTCAACATACTGCACATTTAAATGTTCCTTTAAAAGTTTAGCATTGTCACGATCGTCGTAATAACACTCGGACCAAAGCTCAGCGTGAAATCGGTTTGATATTTTTAATGAAGTGAACCGCACAAAAAACAATAGAGAATAAACGAAAAGTGATGTTCTGGAGTGCTCACAGGCAACAACACAAAAACAAGATCCCACAAAACACAGTGGGGAAATGGCTGCCTAAATATGATCCCCAATCAGAGACTACGCTAAACAGCTGCCTCTGATTGGGAACCATACCAGGCCAACATAGAAATAAAACAACCTAGATTACCCACCCTAGACACACCCCGACCTAACCAAAATAGAGAATAAAAAGGCTCTTTGCGGTCGGGGCGTGACAAGCATTTGACATATTATTCTAGAATATTAAGATTTTTCATGACACATTACAATAAGGTGGTATCTATTCCAACAATTGGATTTCATAGGTTTTTAGGGAACTCATACACATCTGTAAGCCTCATTGAAGCTACAAAAATGTCAATGTTCAACCTTAACATGTGATAACTATACAACAGAAAAGATAAATGACATTTACTCTCACAGGTGGCTAAAAACAACTATGTTAAAGCCACGCCCCTACATCTCCAGTCTTCTAATCTGAACTGCTGGGTCATATATCAATAACACAGCATAAACAACCCAACTTTGCTCTTTTTATAGAATACATCCCAACTAAGTGACCCAACGCCTGAAACCCAGCAGTTGGGTCAACCAAACAACCCAGCATTGTTTTGAGTGTAATAATGCATATCACGTATACATTATTCTAATGTAATATCATGTATATCCTTATTGTAATATAATGTTAACATTACTCTATGATATCCAGTATGTTATTACAGGAATAATGTGTTCTCCAAACAAGCCGTTTCCTTCCTAAATTAGCGCATTTCCACCTCTGGGGTGGTGATGGAGTGTGACCGCTTTACAGCCGTGCGTAATTGGCCCGACTCCGACCACGGTAAAGGAGGTGCAGAGTTTTTTAAGGTTTGCCAATTACTACCGGAGGTTTATCCGGGGTTTTGGTCAGGTGGCTGCTCCCATTAGCTCAGCGGGGGCCGGCGGTGGTCAGCGGAGGTGGACAGAGCCTTCAGTCGTCTGAAGGAGCTGTTCACCGACGCTCCCGTGCTGGCTCATCCGGACCCCTCTTTGGCGTTCCTAGTGGAGGTGGACGGTCCGAGGCTGGGGTTGGAGCCGTGCAGTCACAGCGCTCCCGTGCTGGCTCATCCAGACCCCTCTTTGGCGTTCCTAGTGGAGGTGGACGCGTCCGAGGCTGGGGTTGGAGCCGTGCTGTCACAGCGCTCCCGTGCTGGCTCATCCGGACCCCTCTTTGGCGTTCCTAGTGGAGGTGGACGCGTCCGAGGCTGGGGTTGGAGCCGTGCTGTAACAGCGCTCCCGTGCTGGCTCATCCGGACCCCTCTTTGGCGTTCCTAGTGGAGGTGGACGCGTCCGAGGCTGGGGTAGGAGCCGTGCTGTCACAGCGCTCCCGTGCTGGCTCATCCGGACCCCTCTTTGGCGTTCCTAGTGGAGGTGGACGCGTCCGAGGCTGGGGTTGGAGCCGTGCTGTCACAGCGCTCCCGTGCTGGCTCATCCGGACCCCTCTTTGGCGTTCCTAGTGGAGGTGGACGCGTCCGAGGCTGGGGTTGGAGCCGTGCTGTCACAGCGCTCCCGTGCTGGCTCATCCGGACCCCTCTTTGGCGTTCCTAGTGGAGGTGGACGCGTCCGAGGCTGGGGTTGGAGCTGTGCTGTCACAGCGCACCCGTGCTGGCTCATCCGGACCCCTCTTTGGCATTCCTAGTGGAGGTGGACGCGTCCGAGGCTGGGGTTGGAGCCGTGCTGTCACAGCGCTCGGGTTTCTTTTCGAGGAAGCTCGGTCCGGCAGAGTGGAACTATGACGTGGGGGACCGGGAGTTGTTAGCTGTGGTAAAAGCTCTGAAGGTGTGGAGACATTGGCTTGAGGGGGCCAAGCACCCTTTCCTCATCTGGACTGACCATCGTAATCTGGAGTATATCAGGGCAGCGAGGAGATTGAATCCGCGTCAGGCAAGGTGGGCCATGTTTTTTACCAGATTTCGGTTCACGATCTCCTATAGGCCAGGCTCCCTTAATACTAAGGCCGACGCGCTGTCCCGTCTCTGACACCGAGGAGCGGTCCATCGATCCTACTCCCATCCTTCCAGCTTCATGTCTGGTAGCACCGGTGGTATGGGAGGTGGACGCGGAAATCGAGCGGGCGTTACGGTTGGAACCTGCACCTCCTCAGTGTCCAGCGGGTGTTCAGTACGTGCCGCTTATTGTTCGTGATCGTTTGATTCGATGGGCCCATACGCCACCCTCTTCGGGTCATCCTGGTATTGAGAGGACAGTGTGGGGTCTTAGGAGGAAGTACTGGTGGCCCACTTTGACCAAGGATGTGAGGTTTTATGTCTCCTCCTGCTCGATGTGCGCTCAGAGCAGAGTTCCTAGACACCTGCCTAGAGGGAAGTTACAGCCCCTCCCGGTTCCACAACGGCCGTGGTTGCATTTGTCGGTGGATTTTCTCACCGACCTTCCCTCGTCTGAAGGGAACACCACGATCCTGGTCGTTGTGGATCGGTTTTCTATGTCCTGCCCTCTCATCCCGTTGCCCAGTCTCCCTATGGCCCTACAGACTGCGGAGGCCCTGTTTACCCACGTCTTCCGTCACTACGGGGTGCCCGAGGACATCGTTTCTGATCGGGATCCCCAGTTCACGTCCAGAGTTTGGACGGCGTTTATGGAGCGTCTGGGGGTCTCGATCAGCCTGATCTTGGGTTTTCACCCCGAGACTAATGGGCAGGTGGAGAGAGTGAACCAGGATGTGGGTAGGTTTCTGCGGTCGTATTGCCAGGACCGGCCAGGTGAATGGGTGAGGTACGTCCCATGTGCGGAGGTGGCTCAGAATTCACTCCGCCACTTCTCCACTAACATGTCACCTTTCCAGTGCGTATTGGGCTTCCAGCCGGTCCTGACCCCATGGCATCAGAGCCAGACCGAAGCTCCTGCGATAGAGGAATGGGGGCAGCGCTCGTAGGAGACGTGGAGAGCCGTCTGGGAATCACTTAAACAAGCTGGTAGACGGTAGAAGAGGAGCGCTGACCGTCACCGCAGTGAGGCCCCCATGTTCGCACCGGGGGACCGGGTCTGGCTCTCGACCAAAAACTTGCCCCTCCGCCTGCCCTACCGGAAGATGGGGCCGCAGTATTCGGGCGGCACTCGGCGGTCGTTGTCGCCGGTCTACTAGCCGCCCCTTTTCCTTTTCTGTTTATGTCTTATTGGTTGCACCTGTTTCTTATTTGAGTTTTGGTTCAGGACTATTTAAGCCTGTTAGGCCCACATGCTTTTGTGCAGGCTTGTTTTCTGTTAGTCTAGGTTGGTTGCGTGTTGTGTTCCCTGTCTGTTTGTGCCCAGTTTTGAGTTGGACACTTTTGTCTTCGCCTGTTGTTTTTGGCGTTAATTGTGGATACCGCAATGAAGTTCGGTTTCCCCCATTTTCCTCTGCTCTCTGCGCTTGACTCAGCACCCACCACTCCTGGCTGTGTGACAAATGCAGCTTATCCCAGTTGTCACAGTCACAGAGAAGAGAGGATGGATCTACTCATAATGAAAAGGAAACATGTTATTTTCTGATAAATAGTGTTATTTGCTTTGAGAAGGGAATCCAACAAGGAATAGTAATACATACTGTTTTTTTATCGCTTTGGTGCAAGTATGGGGTACATTTTCACAGTTTTAATTGAATTGTATTCATTTTTACATTATCAGCTTCAATATTGCAGATAGATTGTAGATTACATCCATGTAATTGTCTGCATCATTTCCAATCACCCAAATATGAATATATATATATATATATATATATATATATGTTCCCCTAACCCTAACATCCCTCCCTTAATTGGAGTCAACTAATGGACAACAACACTTAGGCTTATACTTCCAGCTGATAGTATACTATATAAATGTACAGACACAATGTATTTTACAAAAGCTATCTTTTGTTTGTTTTTAATCCCATCCTTCAGCTACCAACTACCCCTCCCATCTATATCTGAATCCCACCCTTCAGCTACCAGCAACCCCTCTCATCTATCTCTGAATCCCACCCTTCAGCTACCATCAACCCCTCTCATCTATCTCTGAATCCCATCCTTCAGCTACCAGCAACCCCTCTCATCTATCTCTGTATCCCATCCTTCAGCTACCAGCAACCCCTCTCATCTATCTATCGAAAATCTGTGACCGCAATCTAAACTCAGCAAAAAAATAAATGGGCTTTTTCAAAACCCTGTCTTTCAAAGATAATTTGTAAAAATCAAAATAACGTCACAGATCTTCATTGTAAAGGGTTTAAACACAGTTTTCCATGCTTGTTCAATGAACCATAAACAATTAATGAACACCTGTGGAACGGTCGTTAAGACACTAACAGCTTACAGACGGTAGGCAATTATGGTCACAGTTATGAAAACTTACGACACTAAAGAGGCCTTTCTACTGACCCTGAAAATCACCAAAAGAAAGATGCCCAGGGTCCCTGCTCATCTGCATGAACGTGCATTAGGCATGCTGCAAGGAGGCATGAGGACTGCAGATGTGGCCAGGGCAATAAATTGCAATGTCCGTACTGTGAGACACCTAAGACAGCGCTACAGGGAGACAGGATGGACAGGTTGAACACTTTTTGTTCCATGTAGAAACCTTTCGGTTCCAGGTAGAACAATTTTTGTTGTGGAAAGGGTCCTACATTGAACCCAAAAGGGTTCTACCTGGAACCGAAAAGGGTTCTTCAAAGGGTTTTCCTATGGGGGCAACCGGAGAACCCTTTTAGGTTCTAGATAGCAACTTTCTTGTGTTCACACTGCTTTACTAAAAGTGCATTGGCCAAAACAGTACTATAATACCGTACTATAACACCGTACTATAATACAGTACTATAACACCGTACTATAACACCGTACTATAATACAGTACTATAACACAGTACTATAACACAGTACTATAACACCGTACTATAACACAGTACTATAATACAGTACTATAATACCGTACTATAATACAGTACTATAATATCGTACCATAATACCACAATATTATGTCATCAATGTAGCAGACACTCCGTATTGACAACAGTCCACACATGTTGGTACGTGATCACAGCTCCCCGGGTGCATGGACAATGAGGATATTCACTGTGATGTTGATGAGAACTTATGTCCAAAAGACAGATGCTAACTAGCGCCTGCTAAGCAATGTTTCTGTCAGTTCTTTCGTTTGATTACATTGTGAAAGATGTTTTCAGTGATCACACATGGGGATAATAAATGATGGAAATTTAATGTTCAGTCAATGTGTAGTGCAAAGTATTTCCTACTGTGAAAACAGGATAATGTACTGTCACATACTACATTCATCAGAGGTCCATTTTCAAACGTGTATCTTCCATGTTGCTGCTATTGGATGAACTGGTTGTTAAAATCACTACATTAAGACATCATGAGGTTGTGTTTTGGTGATTTAACCAATGTTACTCATAACACCATATTTCAGTTAAATTATATTTTGGATCAACGGTTGTGTGTTGAAAGATCTCTACAAACAAAATGGATGCACAATGACAGGTTTCGAATGTAAGTGTAACGGTTTTCTTCCTGGGAAGGAGAGGAGGACCAAAATGCAGTGTGGTTATTTATAAACATCTTTAATGAAAGATGAAACCGTGAACAACTATAGAAAATAAGAAACCGTGGAAAAACCGAAACAGTCCTAACTGGTGCAAAACACAGAGACAGGAACAACCACCCACAAAACACCCAAAGAATATGGCTGCCTAAATATGGTTCCCAATCAGAGACAACAATAAACACCTGCATCTGATTGACAACCACTCCAGGCAACCATAGACTTACCTAGACAACTCTACTAAACACAACCCCATAAATCTACAAAACCCCTAGATAAGACAAAACACAAAAATCCCCCATGTCACACCCTGGCCTAACCACAATAATAAAGAAAACACAGATAACTAAGGCCAGGGCGTGACACTAAGGATATATAGTTTGAGGATATATAATAGAAAACACAGATAACTAAGGCCAGGGCGTGACACTAAGGATATATAGTTTGAGGATATATAATAGAAAACACAGATAACTAAGGCCGGGGCGTGACACTAAGGATATGTAGTTTGAGGATATATAATAGAAAACACAGATAACTAAGGCCAGGGCGTGACACTAAGGATATATAGTTTGAGGATATATAATAGAAAACACAGATAACTAAGGCCAGGGCGTGACACTAAGGATATATAGTTTGAGGATATATAATAGAAAACACAGATAACTAAGGCCAGGGCGTGACACTAAGGATATATAGTTTGAGGATATATAATAGAAAACACAGATAACTAAGGCCAGGGCGTGACACTAAGGATATATAGTTTGAGGATATATAATAGAAAACATATAACTAAGGCCAGGGCGTGACACTAAGGATATATAGTTTGAGGATATATAATAGAAAACATATAACTAAGGCCAGGGCGTGACACTAAGGATATATAGTTTGAGGATATATAATAGAAAACACAGATAACTAAGGCCGGGGCGTGACAGTAAGACTGACTGTGTAACAAGTCTTATCAGTTAGGAGTTTTTAAAATGCACCACACCCTTGTGAAAATAGTACCAAAGAAATGTAAAAAAAAAAACTGGAGTATTACCTCTTGATATATGTCATCCCTCGTTTTATCAGTGTGTGTGTGTGTGTGTGTGTGTGTGTGTGTGTATCTGTGTCAGTGAGCTGCTACTCTGACATTCATCAAGTGTTAAGTTCATATTTACTTTTTGATATTCATTAAGTTCATATTTAGTTTTTGATATTCATTAGTTCATATTTACTTTTGATATTCATTAAGTTCATATTTACTTTTGATATTCATTGATATTTAGTTTTTTGATATTCATTAAGTTCATATTTACTTTTTGATATTCATTAAGTTCATATTTACTTTTTGATATTCATTAAGTTCATATTTACTTTTTGATATTCATTAAGTTCATATTTACTTTTTGATATTCATTAAGTTCATATTTACTTTTTGATATTCATTAAGTTCATATTTACTTTTTGATATTCATTAAGTTCATATTTACTTTTTGATATTCATTAAGTTCATATTTACTTTTTGATATTAAGTTCATATTTACTTTTTGATATTCATTAAGTTCATATTTACTTTTTGATATTCATTAAGTTCATATTTACTTTTTGATATTCATTAAGTTCATATTTACTTTTTGATATTCATTAAGTTCATATTTACTTTTTGATATTCATTAAGTTCATATTTACTTTTTGATATTCATTAAGTTCATATTTACTTTTTGATATTCATTAAGTTCATATTTACATATTTATATTTTTTGAGTAACTTTTTGATATTCATTAAGTTCATATTTACTTTTGATATTCAGTTAAGGATATTTAGTTTGAGGATATCATTAAGTTAATTTACTTTTGATATTCATTAAGTTCACATTTACTTTTTGATATTTTAAGATTTACTTTTTGATATTCATTAAGTTCATATTTAGTTTTTGATATTCATTAAGTTCATATTTACTTTTGATATTCATTAAGGCTATTTACTTTTTGATATTCATTAAGTTCATATTTACTTTTTATATTATTAAGTTCATATTTACTTTTGATATTCATTAAGTTCATATTTACTTTTTGATATTCATTAAGTTCATATTTACTTTTTGATATTCATTAAGTTCATATTTACTTTTTGATTTTTGATATTCTTTTTGATAATTCATCGTAGTTCAAGTTCATATTTTTGATATTTACTTTTGAGGATATTCATTAAGTTCATATTTACTTTTGATATTCATTAAGTTCATATTTACTTTTGATATTCATTAAGTTTATATTAGATATTCATTAAGTTCATATTTACTTTTTGATATTTTGATATTCAGTTTATTTACTTTTTGATATTCATTAATATATTTAGTTTGATTTACTTTTTGATATTCAGTTTAAGATATTCATTAAGTTATTTACTTTTTGATATTCATTAAGTTCATATTTACTTTTTGATATTCATTAAGTTCATATTTACTTTTTGATATTCATTAAGTTCATATTTTAAGTTCATATTTACTTTTTGATATTCATTGTTCATATTCTTTTTGATATTCAAGTTCATATTTACTTTTTGATATTCATTAAGTTCATATTTACATTCATTAAGTTCATATTTACTTTTTGATATTCATTAAGTTTCATATTACTTTTGATATTCATTAAGTTCATATTTACTTTTTGATATTCATTAAGTTCATATTTACTTTTTGATATTCATTAAGTTCATATTTACTTTTTGATATTCATTAAGTTCATATTTACTTTTTGATATTCATTAAGTTCATATTTACTTTTTGATATTCATTAAGTTCATATTTACTTTTTGATATTCATTAAGTTCATTTTTGCTATTTGGCCTTTTCTGTGTAAACACAACGATATGAGTCCTCAACTTCACAGAAGTGAAATTACACTCATTCCCTATATAGTGCTATTTCTAGGAGGTTTCAGGGTAAGGTTAGAATAAGTATTACGGTTAGAGTTGGGATTAGGGTTAGGAGCTAGTGTTAGGTTTGAGTTAAGGTTAGGGTTAGGAGCTAGTGTTAGGTTAGGAGCTAGTGTTAGGTTTAGGAGCTAGTGTTAGGTTAGGAGCTAGTGTTAGGGTTAGGAGCTAGTGTTAGGTTTAGGAGCTAGTGTTAGGTTAGGAGCTAGTGTTAGGTTTAGGAGCTAGTGTTAGGTTTGAGTTAAGGTTAGGGTTAGGAGCTAGTGTTAGGTTAGGAGCTAGTGTTAGGTTTAGGCTAGTGTTAGGTTAGGAGCTAGTGTTAGGTTTGAGTTAAGGTTAGGGTTAGGAGCTAGTGTTAGGTTTAGGAGCTAGTGTTAGGTTAGGAGCTAGTGTTAGGTTAGGAGCTAGTGTTAGGGTTAGGAGCTAGTGTTAGGGTTAGGAGCTAGTGTTAGGTTTGAGTTAGGTTAGGGTTAGGAGCTAGTGTTAGGGTTAGGAGCTAGTGTTAGGTTTAGGAGCTAGTGTTAGGGTTAGGAGCTAGTGTTAGGGTTAGGAGCTAGTGTTAGGAGCTAGTGTTAGGGTTAGGAGCTAGTGTTAGGGTTAGGTTTGGGTTAAGGTTAGGTTTGTGGGTTAAGGTTAGGGTTAGGAGCTAGTGTTAGGTTAGGTTTGTGGGTTAAGGTTAAGGTTAGGAGCTAGTGTTAGGGTTATGTTTGTGGGTTAAGGTTAAGGTTAGGGTTAGGGAAAATAAGATTTTGAATGGGACTGACTTGTGTGTCCCCACAAGGTTAGTTGTACAAGACTGTGTGTGTGTGTGATGTGTGTGTGTGTGTGTGTGTGTGTGTGTGTGTGCTTTGGTAATGTGATGTCTGCTGATGTTTTGAGGACTAATGTTGTTACATTTCCTGCTAAAAGCCAGTGGATGATGCACCCTCTTCAGCTAAATATGAACACACACACACACACAGTACCACAGAAGCAGCCTTGTCACTAGCCACAGAAACCCTGTGCCCAGAGCCAGGAGGGTATTTAATCAATAAATGGTTTGTGGTTGTTTACGCGATTAAAAGGATTCTATGGCCAGGCTTGTTCAGCTGTTTATACCACAGGTGCCCAATGAATAGCAGAAACCATTATGTCATCACTTAGGCTACTTAGTGTCCCTAAACTTCAGTGTACAGAGACGGACCTACTGTGTATGAAACAGACCAGAATTCAAATAGCATTTGTTTTCTTTCAAATACTGTGAGCGTTTTGTGAAGCCCTGCCTGGGGTGCCAGATGGGAGGGACTGGCAGTACTTTTAGGACTATTCCAAAGGTTAAATTGCACCAGGCAATTTCAATCAAGCACAGATAAAACGTTGGAAGGAAGAAAAACAAACACTATTTGAAGCCATGTACAAACACAGCCTTAGTTTGACCTAAAAGACATTTACACTTTTTTACAATCACTTTGGGACTCATTTCGGAACCTTGATGTCATTTAAAAAAAATGTAGACACAAAATTCACAAAGTGCAAATTTTTCAAAACTCTTAACACTTTTTCCAACTGCTTGGATACAATACACATAAAGTTGGGATAATTTGTTCACTGAACTAAAAGCACCTGTTCAAAATGACACAACTTAACAAAATATTGCCATTTCAAAATGCAAATCACACATTACGTCTGAGATGGAGGTGGAAGGTATATGATCGGCGCCCTCACGAACAAGCCACCCTTCTCCAGGCCATGGATGACGCATGCAATGACATCATGGCAGACCAGTGTCAGGCCTGGATTCGCCCGAAGATTCTTCACAAGATGTTTGGCTAATGAAAACATCCATTGTGATGTGGATGAGAACCTGTGGCCAAATCCACAAGACAGGGTTGAGGGAAATATAGAAGTACAGTAATCAACCCTTTGTTTAGCTTTTTATAGTAAGCCAGGTGAGGAACACTGCAGTGGTGTTTTACAGTAAACCAGGTGAGGAACACTGCAGCGATGTTTTACAGTAAACAAGGTGAGGAACACTGCAGCGGTGTTTTACAGTAAACCAGGTGAGGAACACTGCAGCGGTGTTTTACAGTAAACCAGGTGAGGAACACTGCAGCGGTGTTTTACAGTAAACCAGGTGAGGAACACTGCAGTGATGTTTTACAGTAAGCCAGGTGAGGAACACTGCAGTGATGTTTTACAGTAAACCAGGTGAGGAACACTGCAGTGATGTTTTACAGTAAGCCAGGTGAGGAACACTGCAGGTGATGTTTTACAGTAAGCCAGGTGAGGAACACTGCAGGTGATGTTCAGTAAGCCAGGTGAGGAACACTGCAGCGGTGTTTTACAGTAAACCAGGTGAGGAACACTGCAGTGATGTTTTACAGTAAGCCAGGTGAGGAACACTGCAGTGATGTTTTACAGTAAGCCAGGTGAGGAACACTGCAGGTGATGTTTTACAGTAAGCCAGGTGAGGAACACTGCAGGTGATGTTTTACAGTAAGCCAGGTGAGGAACACTGCAGCGGTGTTTTACAGTAAGCCAGGTGAGGAACACTGCAGTGATGTTTTACAGTAAGCCAGGTGAGGAACACTGCAGTGATGTTTTACAGTAAGCCAGGTGAGGAACACTGCAGTGATGTTTTACAGTAAGCCAGGTGAGGAACACTGCAGGTGATGTTTTACTGTAGTTTTTTTCTTTTTTTGTAGTTCATTATTTTTGCTTTGATTCAGAGAAACCTATGAGTGATTTTATTGTATTTCATCAATAAATGTCATATTTTGTTCAATGATTCCACTGTGTCTGTAGTATTCTCTCTACTAGTCCTTTTACAGTGATGTATTTACGTGTAGTACCATAATGAAACATGTATCACATTTTTTGTACTACAATATTTAATGATTGTACGAACAACTAAACAGTGAAACTATCGGTATCTTGTGTGTGGGTGATCTAAATGAATGTTCCTATGTTATTTCATGATAAATGATTTAATGATTGATATTTGAACCAATGATTCTGCAAGTGCAAGGTTTCTTTAAAGATATGAATGCACAATGCTATGTTTTGAACAGTGGACAGCCTGTGTTACAAGTGATGATCGTTTTGAGGTTTTGTGTCTAGAGTTTTGAAAAATGATCACAAGGTTCTGAAATTAGTGCCAAAGGGAGTGTAAAGAACTGTAACATCAAGGCTTGCATCCCAAATGGCACCCTATTCTCTAGGTAGTGCACTACTTTAGACCAAACGGAGTCCCAGTGGTAGTCTGACGGAGTTTACTGGTTATAGAACAGCATGGCCCAGTTACCTACTGTGACTAGGATTCATTTATGGTGTGTATGTGTGAGAATGTGTGCATGTCTGTGTGTGTGTGTGTGTGTGTGTGTGTGTGTGTGTGTGTGTGTGTGTGTGTTATAGGGAACATATGACTTAGATATACAAATCAAACATTATCGTCGTCTGTCTGTCTGTCTGTCTGTGTCTGTCTATCTATCAATTCAAGGGGCTTTATTGGCATGGGAAACATATGTTAACATTGCCAAAGCAAGTGAAGTAGATAATATAGATGGAATAAACAATACAAATGAACAGTAAACATTACACTCATAACACTCACAGAAGTTCCAAAAGAATAAAGACATTACAAATGTCGGATTATGTATATATAGAGTGTTGTAACGATGTACAAAAGGGAAAATAAATAAAAAATAAATATGGGTTGTATTTACAATAGTGTTTGTTCTTCACTGGTTGCCCGTTTCTTGTGGCAGCAGGTCACACATCTTGCTGCTGTGACCTACATTTGACAGGAGGTTAGGAAGTACAGCTCAGTTACCATCTCATTTTGTGGGCAGTGAGCACATTGCCTGTCTTCTCTTGAGAGCCAGGTCTGCCTACGGCGGCCTTTCTCAATAGCAAGGCTATGCTCACTGAGTCTGTACATGGTCAAAGCTTTCTTTAAGTTTGGGTCAGTCACAGTGGTCAGGTATTCTGCCGCTGTGTACTCTCTGTGTAGGGCCAAATAGCATTCTAGTTTGCTCTGTTTTTTGTTAATTCATTCCAATGTGTAGTAAGTAATTATCTTTTTGTTTTCTCATGATTTACTTGGATCTAATTGTGTTGCTGTCCTGGGGCTCTGTGGGGTGTGTTTGTGAGCAGAGCCCCAGGACCAACTTGCTTAGGGGACCCTTCTCCAGGTTAATCTCTCTGTAGGTGATGGCTTTGTTATGGAAGGTTTGGGAATAGCTTCCGTTTAGGTGGTTGTAGAATTTAACGTCTCTTTTCTGGATTTTGATAATTAGCGGGTATCGGCCTAATTCTGCTCTGCATGCATTATTTGGTGTTCTACGTTGTACACTGAGGATGTTTTTGCAGAATTGTGCATGCAGAGTCTCCATTTGGTGTTTGTCCCATTTTCTGAATTATTGGTTGGTGAGCAGACCCCAGACCTCACAACCATAAAGGGCAATGGTTCTATAACTGATTCAAGTATTTTTTGCCGTTGACCAAATACTTATTTTCCACCATAATTTGCAAATAAATTAATTAAAAATCCTACAATGTGATTTTCTGGATTTTATTTTCTCATTTTGTCTTTCATAGTTGAAGTGTACCTATGATGAACATTACAGGCCTATCTCATCTTTTTAAGTGGGAGAACTTGCACAATTGGTGGCTGACTAAATACTTTTTTGCCCCACTGTATGTTGAAGAGGGTGGGGCTTAAGCTGCATCCCTGTCTCACCCCACGGCCATGTGGGAAGAAATGTGTGTGATTTTTGCCTATTTTAACTGCACACTTGTTGTTTGTGCACATGGATTTTATAATGTCATATGTTTTCCCCCAACACCCCTTTCCATCAATGTCACGCCCTGACCTTAGAGAAATGTTTTATTTCTCTATTTGGTTAGGTCAGGGTGTGATTTGGGTGGGCATTCTATGTTTTCTATTTCTTTGTTTTTGGCCAAGTGTGGTTCCCAATCAGAGGCAGCTATCTATCATTGTCTCTGATTGGGAATCCTACTTAGGCAGCCTTTTTCCAACCTAATGTTGTGGGTAATTATTTATGTTCTGTGTGTGTTTGTTTGTGCCACGGTTGCGTTGTGTTATGTTCGGTTTCTGTTTACCTGTTTTTTGTGAAGGTTTCACTCCAATAAAAGATGTGGAATTACATGCACGCTGCGCCTTGGCTCATCTATGACAGGGAGTTTGAAGACAGCGACCGTGATAATCAATTTGTATAGCAGACCTTCATGCCAAATTGAGTCAAAGGCTTTTTTGAAATCAACAAAGCATGAGAATACTTTGCCTTTGTATTGGTTTGTTTGTCTGTCAATTAGGGTGTGCAGGGTGAATACGGGGTCTGTCGTACAATCATTTGGTAAAAAGCCAAATTGACATTTGCTCAGTACATTGTTTTCACTGAGGAAATGTGCGAGACTGCTGTTAATGATAATGCAGAGGATTTGACCAAGGTTGCTCTATATCCCACAGTTGTTATTGGGGTCAAATTTGTCTCCACTTTGTGGATTGGGGTGATCAGTCTTTGGTTCCAAATATTGGGGAAGATGCCAGAGCTAAGGATGATATTAAAGAGTTTAAGTATAGCCAATTGGAATTTGTTGTCTGCATATTTGACCATTTCATTGAGGATACCATCAACCCCACAGGCTTTTTTGGGTTGGAGGGTCTGTATGTTGTCCTGTAGGTCATTCAGGGTCATTGGAGATTCCAGTGGATCTTTAATAGTTGATTCTAAGATTTGTATTTGATCATGTAAATATATTTTTGCTGTTTGTTCTTTGTTATAGAGCCAAAAAGATTGGAGAATTGATTTACCCATACATCTCCATTTTGGATAGATTATTCTTCGTGTTGTTTGTTTAATGTTTTCCAGAAGTGGTTAGAGTCTATGAATTCTTCAATTACATTGAGCTGATTTCTGATGTGCTGTTCCTTCTTTTTCCGTAGTGTATTTCTGTATTGTTCTAGTGATGCACCATAGTGAAGGCGTAGACACAGGTTTTCCGGGTCTTTATGTTTTTGGTTGGACAGGTTTCTCAATTTCTTTCTTAGATTTTTGAATTCTTCATCAAACCATTTGTCAGTATTGTTAATTTTCTTTGGTTTTCTATTTGAGATTTTTAGATTTGATAGGGAAGCTGAGAGGTCAAATATACTGTTAAGATTTTCTATTGCCAAGTTTACACCTTCACTATAACAGTGGGACGTTTTACCCAGGAAATTGTCTAAAAGGGATTGAATTTGTTGTTGCCTAATTGTTTTTTGGTAGGTTTCCAAACTGCATTCCTTTCATCTATAGCATTTCTTAATGTTACTCAGATCCTTTGGCTTTGATGCCTCATGATTGAGTATTGCTCTGTTCAAGTAGACTGTGATTTTGCTGTGGTCTGATAGGGGTGTCAGTGGGCTGACTGTGAACACTCTGAGAGACTCTGGGTTGAGGTCAGTGATAAAGTAATCTACAGTACTACTGCCAAGAGATGAGCTATATGTGTACCTACCATAGGAGTCCCCTCGAAGCCTACCATTGACTATGTACATACCCAGCGTTCGACAGAGCTGCTGGAGTTGTGACCTGTTTTGGTTGGTTATGTTGTCATAGTTGTGCCTAAGGGGGCATATGAGGGAGGGAATGCTGTCACCTCCAGGCAGGTGTTTGTCGCCGTGTGCTGAGGATGTCAGGTTCTTGTCCAGTTCTGGCATTTAGGTCGCCACAGACTAGTACATGTCCCTGGGCCTGGAAATGATTGATTTCCCCCTCCAGGATGGAGAAGCTGTCTTCATTAAAGTATGGGGGTTCTAGTGGGGGGATATAGGTAGCACACAGGAGGACATTTTTCTCTGTTGAGATCATTTCCCTATTGAATTTCTAGCCAAATGTAAAATGTTCCTGTTTTGATTAATTTAATGGAGTGAGTTAGGTCTGCGCTATACCAAATTAGCATAACCCCTGAGTCCCTTCCCTGTTTTACACCTGGTAGTTTGGTGGATGGGACTACCAGCTCTCTGTAACCTAGAGAGCAACCAGTGGGTCCGTCTCCTCTAAACCAGGTTTCTTGTAGGATGAAATGTCTGTATTTCCGATTTCTTTGAAGTCCAGGTTCCTGCTCTTTAGGCCAAAGGCAGATGGCCTTGGATATTCCAGGATGAGATAGTGAAGGCTTTGTGTTCCATAAAGGCAGATGACCTCAGGCCTTGGATATTCCAGGATGAGATAGTGAAGGCTTTGTGTTCCATAAAGGCAGATGACCTCAGGCCTAAAGGCAGATGACCTCAGGCCTGGTGCAGGATGAGATAGTGAAGGCTTTGTGTTCCATAAAGGCAGATGACCTCAGGATATTCCAGGATGAGATAGTGAAGGCTTTGTGTTCCATAAAGGCAGATGACCTCAGGCCTTGGATATTCCAGGATGAAATAGTGAAGGCTTTGTGTTCCATAAAGGCAGATGACCTCAGGCCTTGGATATTCCAGGATGAGATAGTGAAGGCTTTGTGTTCCATAAAGGCAGATGACCTCAGGCCTTGGATATTCCAGGATGAGATAGTGAAGGCTTTGTGTTCCATAAAGTATCCAATGTTGTTGGTTGCGGTGTTTGGTCTGGGAGAGTGTCTCGCTGGTCTGGGCGGGGTGTCTATTGATCTGTTGCTCCTGTTTGAAGTGTTGGGGCTGCGTTTGAGAGCGATGTCCTTTAGAGTCCGGGCGAAGGTGGGCACTGCTGCCTTGTAGAGGTGGACCTGATCGTAAAGGCTGTTCAAGTCCAGGGTGGAGTGGTGGGCCAGGAAAACATTTGGTTTTGAGGCACAGTCACGGGAAATACCTGCGTTTACCCGCTGTATGGTAGCAGGGAGGATGTCTTTTCGTGGTAGCAGGGTGGAGATAACCACTTGTCACTGGAAATACCTGTGTTTACCCGCTGTATGGTAGCAGGGTGGAAGTCTTTTCGTGGTAGCAGGGTGGAGATAACCACTTGTGCGTTGGGCAAAGTAGAAGAAGCTTTATCAAGCACTCCCTTCAGTGCTGTGGCCACCCTTTCCTGTTGTCTCAGGTCGTTTGTGCCTGTGTGTATTATTATGTGGCTAGGTGAACCTAGTTGGTCCTGAACCTAGTAGGTGAGCCTAGTTAGTGTGTGTGTGTGTGAGTGTGTATGAGTGTGTGTGAGTGTGTGTGTTAGAACAGTATACCTGCTGATACTTGAGTCCTGTTCCCAGCAGTCTGCTAATGTGGACCTGCCTGCTCGACTCAGCGGGATCACACACACACACACACACACGCACACAAGCACACATACACACACACACATTCACACACACACACACTCACTCACACACACACACCATCCTGCTAATGCTGTGCTGATTATGAGGCTGTTAGGCCGGCAGATTGCTCTCCAGTCTCATTCACATGCAGTGGACAATCACTGCTATCTTGGTGGATGTGTGAGTGTGGTTGTGTAGAGGGTTGAGTGGGAAGGAGGGGGACATCTCGGAGGCACATAGTAAGTCATGGAGAGAGATGAGAAAGGAGAAGAGAGAAGGAGAGAGATGAGAGAGGAGGAGAGGATGGAGGGAGACAGAGAGAGATGGAGCATGATAGTAAGGAGAGGAAGCATGATAGTATGGAGAGAGGAGAGAGATCGAGAGAGAAGGAGAGAGATGGAGAGGGATGGAGAGAGATGGAGCATGATAGTATGGAGAGAGAAGGAGAGAGAAGGAGAGAGATGGAGAGAGATGGAGCATGATAGTATGGAGAGAGAAGGAGAGAGAGATTGTGAAGAGGATGGATATGGGAATGAGGGGAGATGAAGAGATGGGGGAGGAAGGAGAGATAGAGGAGAGGATAGTTAGAGATGGAGAGAAAGGAGAGATAGAGGAGAGGATGGAGAGAGATGGGGAGGAAGGAGAGCTAGAGGATTGAGAGAGATGGGGAGGAAGGCGAGAGAGGAGAGGATGGAGAGAGATGGGGGAGGAAGAAGAGATAGAGGAGTGGATGGAGAGCGATAGGGGAGGAAGGAGAGATAGAGGATGGTGAGAGATGGGAAGGAAGGAGAGATAGAGGAGAGGATGTAGAGATGGGAGAGAAGGGGAGCTAGATGATGGAGAGATGGAGAGGATGGAGAGAGATGGGGGAGGAAGGTGAGATAGAGGATGGTGAGAGATTGGGGAGGAAGGAGAGAAAGGAGAGGATGGAGAGAGAGGGAAGGAAGGAGAGTTAGAGGATGGTGAGAGATGGGGTGGAAGGAGGGATAGAGGAGAGGATGGTGAGAGATGGGGTGGAAGGAAAGATAGAGGAGAGGATGGAGAGAGATAGGGAAGGAAGGAGAGATAGAGGATGGTGAGAGATGGGGTGGAAGGAGAAATAGAGGAGAGGATAGAGAGAGATGGGGAGGGAGAGATAAAGAAGAGGATGGAGAGATGGGGAGGAAGGAGAGATAGAGGATTTGATGGAGAGCGATGGGGAGGAAGGAGAGATAGAGGAGAGGATGGAGAAAGAGATAGGAGAGGATGGAGAGAAATGGGGAGGAAGGAGAGATAGAGGAGAGGATGGAGAGAGATGGGAGAGAAGGAGAGCTAGATGATGGAGAGATGGAGAGGTAGAGGAGAGGATGGAGAGAGATGGGGGAGGAAGGAGAGATAGAGGAGAGGATGGAAAGAGATGGGGAGGAAGGAGAGATAGAGGATGGTGAGAGATTGGGGAGGAAGGAGAGATAGAGGAGAGGATGGAGAGAGATAGGGAAGGAAGGAGAGATAGAGGATGATGAGAGATGGGGTGGAAGGAGAGATAGAGGAGAGGATGGTGAGAGATGGGGTGGAAGGAGAGATAGAGGAGAGGATGGAGAGAGATAGGGAAGGAAGGAGAGAGAGGATGGTGAGAGATGGGGTGGAAGGAGAGATAGAGGAGAGGATGGAGAGCGATGGGGAGGGAGAGATAAAGAGGAGGAGGGAGAGAGATGGGGAGGAAGAAGAGCTAGAAGATGGAGAGATAGAGGAGAGGATGGAGAGAGATGGGGGAGGAGGGAGAGAGAGGAGAGGATGGAGAGAGATGGGGAGGAAGGAGAGATAGAGGATGGTGAGAGATTGGAGAGGATGGAGAGAGAGAGATAGGGAAGGAAGGAGAGAGAGCATGGTGAGAGATGGGGTGGAAGGAGAGATAGAGGAGAGGATGGAAAGAGATGGGGAGGGAGAGATAAAGAAGAGGAGGGAGAGAGATGGGGAGGAAGGAGAGATAGAGAAGAGGAGGGAGAGAGATGGGGAGGAAGGAGAGATAGAGGATATGATGGAGAGAGATGGGGAGGAAGAAGAGCTAGAGGATGGAGAGATTGAGAGATAGAGGAGAGGATGGAGAGAGAGATGGGGAGGAAGGAGAGATAGAGGTGTGGATGGAGAGAGATGGGGAGGAAGGAGAGACAGAAGAGGAGGGAGAGAGATGGGGAGGAAGGAGAGATAGAGAAGAGGAGGGAGAGATGGGAAAGAAGGAGAGATAGAGAAGAGGAGGGAGAGAGATGGGGAGGAAGGAGAGATGGAGGAGAGGAGGGAGAGAGATGGGGAGGAGGGAGAGAGATGAGGAGGAAGGAGAGATAGAGAAGAGGAGGGAGAGAGATGGGGAGGAAGGAGAGCTAGAGAAGAGGAGGGAGAGAGATGGGGAGGAAGGAGAGATAGCGAAGAGGAGGGAGAGAGATGGGGAGGAAGGAGAGATAGAGATGGGGAGGAAGGAGAGAGAGAGAAGAGGAGGGAGAGAGATGGGGAGGAAGGAGAGATACAGAAGAGGAGGGAGAGAGATGGGGAGGAAGGAGAGATAGAGAAGAGGAGGGAGAGAGATGGGGAGGAAGAGAGAGAGAGGAGGAGGGAGAGGATGGGGAGAGAGATGAGGAGGAAGGAGAGATAGAGAGAGGAGGGAGAGAAGGAAGGAGAGATAGAGAAGAGGAGGGAGAGAGATGGGGAGGAAGGAGAGATAGAGAAGAGGAGGGAGAGAGATGGGGAGGAAGGAGAGATAGAGAAGAGAAGAGGAGGGAGAGAGATGGGGAGGAAGGAGAGCTAGAGAAGAGGAGGGAGAGAGATGGGGAGTGGGGAGAGATGGGGAGGAGGGAGAGAGATGGGGAGGAAGGAGAGATAGAGAAGAGGAGGGAGAGAGATGGGGAGGAAGGAGAGCTAGAGAAGAGGAGGGAGAGAGATGGGGAGGAAGGAGAGCTAGAGAAGAGGAGGGAGAGAGATGGGGAGGAAGGAGAGCTAGAGAAGAGGAGGGAGAGAGATGGGGAGGAAGGAGAGATAGAGAAGAGGAGGGAGAGTACATTGCATCTCCCTGCTGTTATAAAGGAGGAAGTAAAGGATAACTCACCACTCAGCCTTATATGCTTCTATCATCTGATGACATGAGCTTTGATCTGTGATTTCCTGGTAGGATATGAGCATTTTGTGAGAGGTAGTTTCTTGTATTTCCAATGCTGATGCAATCATGCTGATTCATTTTGACATTCACAGACCACACAACTCACTGAGTTTATATTTTCCTCAAGTCAATATTTACATCAAACTTGTGTCAGAGTGGAAATTGGACCTGATGACCATTGATTAGTAATGTCTGGTTTGTTTATAAATTCCCGTCTGTCACGTGAACTGATTGAGACAGTGGTTGATGGTGGTTGACTGGTGGTTGACGGTGGTTGACGGTGGTTGCCTGTCCCAGAATAAAGTCAAGTCCTGCTGAGCTCTGTTTACACCACATGAAAAGATATTACAGTTTACTATAGACTACAGGACTTACTGTAGAATTATGTAGTAAACTGTAGTATACTGAAGAATACTATAATACACACTGTAGTATCCCTCGATAATGTGTAGTATTTACTATAGAATGTTGTTGTATGATACTGTATACTACTATAGTAAACACTACAGGCAAAAACACAGTAAAAACTACAGTAATGTCTGCAAAAACACTACAGTAAAAACTACAGTAATGTCTGCAAAAACACTACAGTAAAAACTACAGTAATGTCTGCAAAAACACTACAGTGAAAACTACAGTAATGTCTGCAAAAACACTACAGTAAAAACTACAGTAATGTCTGCAAAATCACTACAGTGAAAACTACAGTAATGTCTGCAAAATCGCTACAGTAAAAACTACAGTAATGTCTGCAAAATCACTACAGTGAAAACTACAGTAATGTCTGCAAAATCACTACAGTGAAAACTACAGTAATGTCTGCAAAATCACTACAGTAAAAACTACAGTAATGTCTGCAAAAACACTACAGTGAAAACTACAGTAATGTCTGCAAAATCGCTACAGTAAAAACTACAGTAATGTCTGCAAAAACACTACAGTAAAAACTACAGTAATGTCTGCAAAAACGCTACAGTAAAAATTACAGTAATGTCTGCAAAAACACTACAGTAAAAACTGCAGTAATGTCTGCAAAAACACTACAGTAATTGCTATAGTATATTATACTACAGTACTTCATGTGCATATACCCTGCCCATATCCCATTTTGTGCCATGTGAGAAACCTACATGCCAAGTTTAGACCATATGTCGTGTTCCCTACAGCTTATAGAAAAGAGTAGAAGCTCTCAACTGTATGTTCAGACCCCAGTCCTATCTACCTACAGGTAATGGACCATTTGGTCCTTCTTTGCGTATTTTGTCCAATAGGTTTCCTCAAGGAGAAACCCTCCATTGCTATATCAAAGATGATAAAACAAAAACACTATAGTAAATAATACGACTCTAATGTCCACAAAAACACTACAGGAAATACTACAGTATTTTCTGAAGTGTTTTTCCGCAAAAACAATACAGTGAATATACTACATTAAAATCGGCAAAAACACTACAGTGAATACTATAGCATTTGTACCATAGTATACTATAATATTTGTTAATGTGGGCGCTGTCTCTATCCAAGTCTTTTCTATAGCTGATGTTCCACTCGCCGAACCCTCTAAATGGCGCGTTACGTCAGCATGTTTTCATTTTGATTGAAGCTTCGGGAAAGATGCTACCTATGGTTGGTTCCACCGATGAATCAACACTCACCAATAGATGCCGTGCCGTTTCGTGCCGCATGGTGGCACTATTCGACAGTGCACTGCATCTTCCATCGCTTGCCGCACTGTGCGCAATGAACGCACAGAGAGGACCTCATAATTTGTACATAACAACTTGTATGAAGTGGAGTGGCCGAGTGGACAATCAATATATTTTAAACCATTGGACGTAGACGTAGGCCTACAGCTATAAAATATGAAGGCCTAGAACGGCCTTGAATGAAAATTGTGGTGGTTATTCTGCTCAAAAGCCACTTGATTTGACAGAGTTGATCAATTCACTGTGCGTGTTCATCGAGTTCAATCCGTCTAGGAAGACGGGAAGAGGATGCCCCATATTTTTGTAGGTTTTGAGCTCTTCCCATTATTATAATGTTTACATATATCTATCAAATTACTTCAAAATGAACCGTTTAAATACTGAGAAAAACGCACGTAGCCTATCCGAAACACATAGGCGTTCACTTGATATTCAGGTTTAACATAACGTGGTTTATCATGTTTTGTTCCCTCGGCGACTTGTTGGCCATGTTTTTGGAGATTGTGTAATGCAATTTGGGGCAGCATAAATAGCGCAAGGCTATTCAGTCATGGAATTATTTAATAATTGTTTTTGATAATTTGTCAAACACATTAAAGCCTAAATGTAGGTGTTATTTAATTGCGGTGATAACCTGGTCATCGGATGATTGTTTTTAACTCCCGCCTATTACCGATGTAGGTTTTTAATTGTAATTCACAATTTTCAGTACAGTGATTTGATTTCAATGTTCACACACCCTCCATAGATTTGGAATTAAACAGTGTTTCAATTGACTCCGCCTAGCAAGCTCATGCGGGATTTATCCACGGGGCTCCAGTTCTATACCACTACATGCAACACACTGCACGCCTGCTGCCCCACGCTCTCCTCGCTCACAGACCAGCTCTCCTCTCCGGTTTACTCATTCACATCGGTGAGCGATAGACTTCTTCCAAACAGGACTAGTAGGAGTCGCTGGACTAGGAGGCAGGACCGACTCGCTCGCTCTCACCGGAGGCTGTGTGTGGCTGCCAAGCAACATGTTACCAAAACGGCGACCCCGCTCTGTTGACTTGACGGGGATACCGGGGATGCCGATAGGGACGGTGCTCGGCGGTTCGGCGGGACTGAAGTGGCTCTCCTGTTGGATTCTGATGTCAGCGACGTGTTTCCACCACGTAGCAGCACAAGGTAAGGACTTCACAGTCACACAAATGTTACTTTTTAATATTGTTGTAGCCTCACCAAAAGAGGCGACAGAAGTGAACTGTCAACTGTCTTCTAATTCTCCATGGTGACAACCAGATGGCTTGAGCGGAGCCTGACGAGGTGAGCTCTGCCACTTCATTTAGATTCTCGGGGAACTGGACAGCTGCCTTATACAAAATGCGAGACCTTTCTTCAATTGTAACGTTATAGCTAGACAGTGCGCTTTAATTTGCTGGGCTGGAGAAGTCACTCTCCCCTAGCTGTTTTCTAACTATGATACAGATTGAGAGATCACAGAAATAAATTCAGTATAATTATTGTGCGGTAGTTAATGTAGCCCTACTCCTACAACCCTCCCAAGCAAGTTCAAAGTACATTTTTTCCCCAGTCAAATCACCCTCTTTTGTTCTGCAGAATGAATTTCATCCCGTTCCCATTGAGAAAAGGCTGAAAGTGTATAGTAGGTGCCCATCCAATGGGTATTTAATAGAAGACTGTGGAAAACGGTTCAAAATGGGGTAGATCATTTCGCACGTTTCTATTAGGCTATGTTTCTGCATATTAACTACCTTAATGTGACTACGTGACTATCAATAAGTGGATAATTATGGATCAAAGTTATTGATATATTCAAATGTATCTATAGGCTATTCAATAGACTATGCTTTCTACCAAGTAATAGCCTACTGTAGAAAATACTATGAGTTGCCTGGAAAATATAGAAAATCATCTCACTTTGTGCAGGTTTTCATTTAAACGATCTGTAGAGTAATCACCAATAATTATGCATCTCACTTATCAATACATTTAATTAATGTAAAGATATCTGTATTCAGTATCTTATTGATGAATGTAAAGATATCTGTATTCAGTAGCTTATTGATTAATGTAAAGATATCTGTATTCAGTAGCCTTATTGATTAATGTAAAGATATCTGTATTCAGTAGCCTTATTGATTAATGTAAAGATATCTGTATTCAGTAGCCTTATTGATTAATGTAAAGATATCTGTATTCAGTAGCCTTATTGATTAATGTAAAGATATCTGTATTCAGTAGCCTTATTGATTAATGTAAAGATATCTGTATTCAGTAGCCTTATTGATTAATGTAAAGATATCTGTATTCAGTAGCCTTATTGATTAATGTAAAGATATCTGTATTCAGTAGCCTTATTGATTCATTTAAAGGTATCAGTATTCAGTATTCTTATTGATTCATTTAAAGGTATCAGTATTCAGTATTCTTATTGATTAATGTAAAGATATCTGTATTTTCAGATAAAATTCAAACTTTCATTAAAACACACAGCCTTATTGATTAATGTAAAGATATCTGTATTCAGTAGCCTTATTGATTAATGTAAAGATATCTGTATTCAGTAGCCTTATTGATTAATGTAAAGGTATCTGTATTCAGTAGCCTTATTGATTAATGTAAAGATATCTGTATTTAGTAGCTTATTGATTAATGTAAAGATATCTGTATTCAGTAGCTTATTGATTAATGTAAAGATATCTGTATTCAGTAGCCTTATTGATTAATGTAAAGATATCTGTATTCAGTAGCCTTATTGATTAATGTAAAGATGGGGATGGGGGTGGGGGTGTTGACTGAGTTAGTGGGAAGGGGGTGTTGACTGAGATAGCGGGAATCAGGGGGTGTTGACTGAGTTAGCGGGAATGGGGGTGTTGACTGAGTTAGTGGGAAGGGGGTGTTGACTGAATCAGATAGTGGGAAAAGGGTGTTGATCCTGAGTTAGTGGGAAGGGGGTCATTTGACTTAGTTATTCATGGAAGTGGGCATGGATATTTTTTTCCATCTGAGTTAGCGGGAAGGGGTGTTGAAACCGAGTTCATATGCGGGAAGGGGGTGTTGACTGAGTTAGTGGGAAGGGGTGTTGACTGAGTTAGTGGGAAGGGGTGTTGACTGAGTTAGTGGGAAGGGGTGTTGACTGAGTTAGTGGGAAGGGGTGTTGACTGAGTTAGTGGGAAGGGGGTGTTGACTGAGTTAGTGGGAAGGGGGTGTTGACTGAGTTAGTGGGAAGGGGGTGTTGACTGAGTTAGTGGGAAGGGGTGTTGACTGAGTTAGTGGGAAGGGGGTGTTGACTGAGTTAGTGGGAAGGGGGTGTTGACTGAGTTAGTGGGAAGGGGGTGTTGACTGAGTTAGTGGGAAGGGGGTGTTGACTGAGTTAGCGGGAAGGGGGTGTTGACTGAGTTAGCGGGAAGGGGGTGTTAGATATGGTTAGCAAATGGGAAGGGGGTGTTGACTGAGTTAGCGGGAAGGGGGTGTTGACTGAGTTAGCGGGAAGGGGGTGTTGACTGAGTTAGTGGGAAGGGGGTGTTGACTGAGTTAGTGGGAAGGGGGTGTTGACTGAGTTAGCGGGAAGGGGGTGTTGACTGAGTTAGCGGGAAGGGGGTGTTGACTGAGTTAGCGGGAAGGGGGTGTTGACTGAGTTAGCGGGAACTGAGGGGCGGGAAGGGGGTGTTGACTGAGTTAGCGGGGGAAGGGGGTGTTGACTGAGTTAGCGGGAAGGGGGTGTTGACTGAGTTAGCGGGAAGGGGGTGTTGACTGAGTTAGCGGGAAGGGGGTGTTGACTGAGTTAGCGGGAAGGGGGTGTTGACTGAGTTAGTGGGAAGGGGGTGTTGACTGAGTTAGTGGGAAGGGGGTGTTGACTGAGTTAGTGGGAAGGGGGTGTTGACTGAGTTAGTGGGAAGGGGGTGTTGACTGAGTTAGTGGGAAGGGGGTGTTGACTGAGTTAGTGGGAAAGACTAAAGGGATCACTACACACAGTTGATAATTATATAAATTGAAATGCTAATCCTTTGCACATGTACGCTCACTCATTCGGGAAACAATTGCAATCAATATATATATTTACGCCCGGGTGTCGTTGTGATCTTCTCTGTTGGAATCCGGTTCTGCTGGAGAGTTCATCTGAGTCTCTCTCTCTGTTTCTCTGAAGTCTTTCGTGGTTAGAATGGATACGTCAGAGGAGCATTCGGAAATGTTCTCATGGATGTTTCGGCGGTTGTCGCTATTCTCGTCCCAGGTTTACATTTCTATCTGCAGACTAGTAATTAGTATCTAAGATTTGTTCTTATTCTGTAGGGATCGATAGTCTCAGAGTTGAACCATTTCCAGCCGTGTAGCCAATGTTCCCATGTGGTATAGTTTTCTAAGTTTGGTACTCAAACCTGTTCCTCCTCAGTTTACACCGAGGTACGTGTGGTCTTAACTATTCGCTATCACAGCTCATTCTGTGGGTTTGCTTAGTCTGAAGAGGATTTTCTTAGGAGGGGCTTTTATTCGTAACAGTAGAAAAGGCGGTTCCATGACGCTAGAGCATGTCTGTGCTCACAGGGGCGGGCCAATGACTTTGTAAAACTTTAAAGGGAATACAATTCTCTCAAAATGAAAGGTTTAACATCCATTACATCATTTCATAAATAGTTTCATCTTTACTCATTCATTTTATACAATAATTAGATGCGAACACCATAATTGAGAAATGTACACATTCAGAGATATAGTTATGTGTGTTTCCTGTCCTTCGTGAGATCACCAAATGAAACACACTCGACATAACTGTCCCTTAAGTGTCCACGGACCCTTCCCACATTCTCACAAGTGGACATGTAGTTTCATTTTCCCATTTGGAGATTTAGGAGTTCGGCCACGTGAAATCTTTTGCTCACTCTCTGGTCTCTCTCTGCATGAAAAGGGGGAGATAGTCTCCGCCAGGATATTACGACCTGAGATAACATAACCTGGGTGTAGGAGAGCGTGAGAGAAGGGAAATCACAGTCTACACCCAGAAAGGGCCACGTCATGACAGCACCAACATGTGAAGTTCATAGGTGCATGTCAAATCGGATGTCAAATGAAAGCTAAGAGTCTATACTGTTTAGAAATGAAGGCATATATGCATTTTTCAACCATGTTCCATCCTAGGCTTTCATTTCTTGTTAAACAGATGGAAAAGGAGTGCCAACTAATATCAACACTTACATTTAGTTTGGGAGAAATTATTTTGCCTTCTGTAAGTTTAAGAAACATTGCCTTGTAATTCCGTCACCAAAAACCCACAAGCCTTTCAGATATTTTCTTATTCCCCAAACTCATAAAGAGGGAGGAGGATAATGACACACACACCACAGTTGAGGCTCCTGTTACTGTCCTCCCCTCCACTAACATACTGGTATGTTCAGCTGATAGAGACTCCTGTTACTGGCCTCCCCTCCACTAACATACTGTTATGTTCAGCTGATAGTCTCCTGTTATGTACAGCTGATAGAGTCTCCTGTTACTGTCCTCTCCACTAACATACTGTTATGTTCAGCTGATAGAGTCTCCTGTTATGTTCAGCTGATAGAGTCTCCTGTTACTGTTCAGCTGATAGAGTCTCCTGTTACTGTCCAGCTGATAGTCTCCTGTTACTGTTCAGCTGATAGAGTCTCCTGTTACTGTCCTCCCCCCCGCTAACATACTGTTATGTTCAGCTGATAGTCTCCTGTTATGTACAGCTGATAGAGTCTCCTGTTACTGTCCTCTCCACTAACATACTGTTATGTTCAGCTGATAGAGTCTCCTGTTATGTTCAGCTGATAGAGTCTCCTGTTACTGTTCAGCTGATAGAGTCTCCTGTTACTGTCCAGCTGATAGTCTCCTGTTATGTTCAGCTGATAGAGTCTCCTGTTACTGTCCAGCTGATAGTCTCCTGTTACTGTCCTCCCCTCCACTAACATACTGGTATGTTCAGCTGATAGAGTCTCCTGTTACTGTCCTCCCCTCCACTAACATACTGGTATGTTCAGCTGATAGAGTCTCCTGTTATATTCAGCTGATAGAGTCTCCTGTTACTGTCCTCCCCTCCACTAACATACTGTTATGTCCAGCTGATAGAGTCTCCTGTTATGTTAGCTGATAGAGTCCTGTTACTGTTCTGTTACTGTCCAGCTGATAGTCTCCCTCCAGCTACTGTCCTCCCTCCACTAACATACTAGAGTCTCCTGTTATATTCACATAGAGTCTCCTGTTACTGTCCTCCCCTCCACTAACATATAGAGTCTCCTGTTATGTTCAGCTGATAGAGTCTCCTGTTACTGTCCTCCCCTCCACTAACATACTGTTATGTTCAGCTGATAGTCTCCTGTTATGTTCAGCTGATAGAGTCTCCTGTTACTGTCCTCCTCCACTAACATACTGTTATGTTCAGCTGATAGAGTCTCCTGTTATGTTCAGCTGATAGTCTCCTGTTATGTTCAGCTGATAGTCTCCTGTTATGTTCAGCTGATAGAGTCTCCTGTTACTGTCCTCCTCTCCACTAACATACTGTTATGTTCAGCTGATAGTCTCCTGTTATGTTCAGCTGATAGTCTCCTGTTATGTTCAGCTGATAGAGTCTCCTGTTACTGTCCTCCTCTCCACTAACATACTGTTATGTTCAGCTGATAGAGTCTCCTGTTATGTTCAGCTGATAGAGTCTCCTGTTACTGTCCTCCCCTCCACTAGCCTACTGGTATGTTCATCTGATAGAGTCTCCTGTTATGTTCAGCTGATAGTCTCCTGTTATGTTCAGCTGATAGAGTCTCCTGTTACTGTCCTCCCCTCCACTAACATACTGTTATGTCCAGCTGATAGAGTCTCCTGTTACTGTCCAGCTGATAGAGTCTCCTGTTACTGTCCTCCCCTCCACTGATATTCTGTTATGTCCAGCTGATAGAGTCTCCTGTTATGTACAGCTGATAGAGTCTCCTGTTACTGTCCAGCTGATAGAGTCTCCTGTTATGTTCAGCTGATAGAGTCTCCTGTTACTGTTCAGCTGATAGTCTCCTGTTACTGTCCAGCTGATAGAGTCTCCTGTTACTGTCCTCCTCTCCACTAACATACTGGTATGTTCATCTGATAGTCTCCTGTTACTGTCCTCCCCTCGACTAACATACTGTTATGTTCAGCTGATAGAGTCTCCTGTTACTGTCCAGCTGATAGTCTCCTGTTACTGTCCAGCTGATAGAGTCTCCTGTTATGTTCAGCTGAGAGAGTCTCCTGTTACTGTCCAGCTGATAGAGTGTCCTGTTACTGTCCTCCCCTCCACTGATATACTGTTATGTTCAGCTGATAGAGTCTCCTGTTACTGTCCTCCCCTCCACTAACATACTGGTATGTTCAGCTGATAGAGTCTCCTGTTACTGTCCTCCCCTCCACGAACATACTGGTATGTTCAGCTGATAGAGTCTCCTCTTACTGTCCTCCCCTCCACTAACATACTGTTACTGTCCAGCTGATAGAGTCTCCTCTTACTGTCCTCCCCTCCACTAACATACTGTTACTGTCCAGCTGATAGAGTCTCCTGTTACTGTCCTCCCCTCCACTGATATACTGTTATGTCCAGCTGATAGAGTCTCCTCTTACTGTCCTCACCTCCACGAACATACTGGTATGTTCAGCTGATAGAGTCTCCTCTTACTGTCCTCCCCTCCACTGATATACTGTTCTTTCTGTCATCTGGTGGTCAAAGTAATACTGTGAAAACAGTCTTGACAACCCCTCTGTACTGTACTGTATAGAGGTCGACCGATTATGATTTTTCAACGCCGATACCGATTATTGGAGGACCAAAAAAAAGCCGATATCGATTAATCGGCCGATTAAATTAAAAAAAAAAAAAAGTATTTGTAATAATGACAATTACAAATACTGAATTAACACTTATTTTAAGTTAATATAATACAAAATCAATTAAGCCTCAAATAATTAATGAAACGTGTTCAATTTGGTTTAAATAATACAAAAACAAAGTGTTGGAGAAGAAAGTAAAAGTGCAATATGTGCCATGTAAAAAAGCTAACGTTTAAGTTCCTTGCTCAGAACATGAGAACATATGAAAGCTGGTGGTTCCTTTTAACATGAGTCTTCAATATTCCCAGGTAAGAAGTTTTAGGTTGTAGTTATTATAGGAATTATAGGACTATTTCTCTCTATACCATTTGTATTTCATATACCTTTGGATGTTCTTATAGGCACTTTAGTATTGTCAGTGTAACAGAATAGCTGCCGTACCTCTCCTCGCTCCTACCTGGGCTCGATCCAGGAACACAACGACAACAGCCACCCTCGAAGCAGCGTTACCCATGCAGACCAAGGGGAACAACTACTCCAAGTCTCAGAGCGAGTGACGTTTGAAATGCTATTAGCGCGCACCCCCCTAACTAGCTAGCCATTTCACATCGGTTACACCAGCCTCATCTCGGGAGTTGATAGGCTTGAAGTGCTGTTTGAATGAATGCTTACGAGCCTGCTGGTGCCTACCACCGCTCAGTCAGACTGCTCTATGAAATCATAGACTTAGTTATAACATAATAACACACAGAAATACGAGCCTTAAGTCATTAATATGGTCGAATCCGGAAACTATCATCTCGAAAACAGGACGTTTATTCTTTCAGTGAAGTACGGAACCGTTCCGTATTTTATCTAAGGGGTGGCATCCATTAGTCTAAATATTCCTGTTACATTGCACAACCTTCATTGTTAAGTCATAATCACTCTGCGTGCAATGAACGCAAGAGAAGTGACACAATTTCACCTGGTTAATATTGCCTGCTAACCTGGATTTCTTTTAGCTAAATATGCAAGTTTAAAAATATATACTTCTGTGTATTGATTTTAAGAAAGGTATTGATGTTTATGGTTAGGTACACATTGGAGCAACGATACGCACCGCATTGATTATATGCAATGCAGGACACGCTAGATAAACTAGTCATATCATCAACCATGTGTAGTTAACTAGTGATTATGATAGATTGATTGATTGTTTTTTATAAGATAAGTTTAATGCTAGCTAGCAACTTACCTTGGCTTCTTACTGCGTAAGAGCGTTAGAGCGTTGGACTAGTTAACTGTAAGTTTGCAAGATTGAATCCCCCGAGCTGACAAGGTGAAAATCTGTCGTTCTGCCCCTGAATGAGGCAGTTAACCCACCATTCTTAGGCCGTCTTTGAAAATAAGAATGTGTTCTTAACTGACTTGCCTAGTTAAATAAACGGCCAAATCGGTGCCCAAAAATACCGATTTCCGATTGTTATGAAAACTTGAAATCGGCCCTAATTAATCGGCCATTCCGATTAATCGGTTCGACCTCTAGTACTGTACTGTGAAAACAGTCTAGACAACCCCTCTGTACTGTACTGTACTGTACTGTCCTGTGAAAACAGTCTAGACAACCCCTCTGTACTGTACTGTACTGTGAAAACAGTCTAGACAACCCCTCTGTACTGTACTGTACTGTCCTGTGAAAACAGTCTAGACAACCCCTCTGTACTGTACTGTCCTGTGAAAACAGTCTAGACAACCCCTCTGTACTGTACTGTCCTGTGAAAACAGTCTAGACAACCCCTCTGTACTGTACTGTACTGTACTGTACTGTACTGTACTGTACTGTGAAAACAGTCTAGACAACCCCTCTGTACTGTACTGTACTGTACTGTCCTGTGAAAACAGTCTAGACAACCCCTCTGTACTGTACTGTACTGTACTGTCCTGTGAAAACAGTCTAGACAACCCCTCTGTACTGTCCTGTGAAAACAGTCTGTACAACCCCTCTGTACTGTACTGTACTGTACTGTACTGTACTGTACTGTACTGTGAAAACAGTCTAGACAACCCCTCTGTACTCTACTATACTGTACTGTCCTGTGAAAACAACCTGGACAAGCCCTGTACTGTACTGTACTGTACTGTACTGTACTGTACTGTACTGTACTGTACTGTAGTGTACTGTACTGTGAAAACAACCTAGACAAGCCCTCTGTACTGTACTGTACTGTACTGTAGTGTACTGTACTGTGAAAACAACCTGGACAAGCCCTCTGTACTCTACTGTACTGTACTGTGATGTCCAAACTTGGGAAATATAGACGTCTATGATTGGTTCAGATTTGGTCTGTTCCAGCCCAACCAAATGCGGTCTTGTTTGAGGACAGAGCGCATTACAGTAATAGGCAGTGTATAGAAGTATAGCAAAATAAGGATATTGCATAGTTCTACCTTTTGTGTATCGATTCTGAATACATCACCATGGAGAGAAGGACATCCATAATGATGCATTTCTGTGTAGCACAGATCAGGGACCCGTGATGTCATGCTGTCACGTCATTGGATGTAAATCCACTTCGTCTACTTTTAGTTCAATAACAAAAATGAAACAACATCGAACTCCTTCTCATAGCTGACACACATTCTTTCTGCAAACATCTTGGACTCTTCATTTGGAGCAGAGCTTTAACAGAGTTAACAGAGCTTTAACAGAGCTTTTAACAGAGCTTTTAACAGAGCTTTAACAGAGCTTTAACAGAGCTTTAAACAGAGCTTTAACAGAGTTAACAGAGCTTTAACAGAGCTTTTATCAGAGCTTTAAACAGAGCTTTAACAGAGCTTTAACAGAGCTTTAACAGAGTTAACAGAGCTTTAACAGAGTTAACAGAGCTTTAACAGAGCTTTAAACAGAGCTTTAACAGAGCTTTAACAGAGCTTTAACAGAGTTTAACAGAGGCTTTAACAGAGGTTTAACAGAGGTTTAACAGAGCTTTAGCAGAGGTTTAACAGAGTTTTAACAGAGCTTTAGCAGAGGTTTAACAGAGTTTTAACAGAGCTTTAACAGAGTTAACAGAGCTTTTATCAGAGCTTTAACAGAGGTTTAACAGAGTTTTAACAGAGGTTTAACAGAGCTTTAGCAGAGGTTTAACAGATTTTTAACAGAGCTTTAACAGAGGTTTAACAGAGGTTTAACAGAGGTTTAACAGAGGTTTAACAGAGGTTTAACAGAGCTTTAGCAGAGGTTTAACAGAGCTTTTGGAAAATGTTGTCGCATTAAAAAACGGAGGGAGATTTTACCGTAATTCTGTTTAGCAAACTTTGCAAAGTTATTTTAGTAAATTAGTTTTGTGAAAATGTCTGTTTAAAATTGTTCAAAGTAGTCATTTTGCATAGAATTGTATGGTTTGTTAAAGTGAGCCCACACTTCTTAATGTGTATTGATATTGTACAGAGCAAAACAACCTTTAACTTACAAACCCCTTACTTCCCATAGTTATTCATTCAAGAATCCAATGGAATGGCGGTTTCTAAAACATCAGTGAATTTGAAGCATGTGCAGGAAAGTGATAACCCATTGAGTTCAACACACAACCATGTAGCCTTAGAAAACCTGGCCTTGGCAGTTCATCCTGCATCTTACAATCTCACAGCTCAGAGTGCTGGTGTGTGTGTGTGTGTGGGTGTGGGTGTGCTTGTGTGTGTGTGTGTATGTGGGTGTGTATGTGGGTGTGGGTGTGTTTGTGTGTGAATGTGGGTGTGCTTGTGTGTGTGTGTGTATGTGGGTGTGTATGTGGGTGTGGGTGTGTTTGTGTGTGAATGTGGGTGTGCTTGTGTGTGTGTGTGTATGTGGGTGTGTATGTGGGTGTGGGTGTGTGTGTGGGTGTGCTTGTGTGTGCGTGTGTATGTGGGTGTGTATGTGGGTGTGGGTGTGTTTGTGTGTGAATGTGGGTGTGCTTGTGTGTGTGTGTGTATGTGGGTGTGTATGTGGGTGTGGGTGTGTTTGTGTGTGTGTGTGTGTGTTACAAGGAGCATACCGGTAATCATTGGGACCTATTTGTCTCTGAACAGGTTGTCATTGAGCTATAAAGGGCTCCCATGCATTCTTATCTGTGTGTGTGTGTGTGTCTGTGTGTGTGTGTGTGTGTGTGTGTGTGTGTGTGTGTGTGTGTGTGTGTGTGTGGGTGTGTGTGAAAATAGATTGTTATAGGAAGCCTCTTGTTATGCAGAGCCCAGCTCCACAATAGGACCCATAACCATCTAACCAGAGCCCAGCTCCGCAATAGAACCCATAACCATCTAACCAGAGCCCAGCTCCACAATAGGACCTATAACCATCTAACCAGAGCCCAGCTCCACTATAGAACCTATGAGCATCTAACCAGAACCCAGCTCCACAATAGGACCTATAACCATCTAACCAGAACCCAGCTCCACAATAGGACCTATAACCATCTAACCAGAACCCAGCTCCACAATAGGACCTATAACCATCTAACCAGAACCCAGCTCCACAATAGAACCCATAACCATCTAACCAGAGCCCAGCTCCACAATAGGACCTATAAGCATGTAGCCAGAACCCAGCTCCACAATAGGACCCATAACCATCTAACCAGAGCCCAGCTCCACAATAGGACCTATAAGCATGTAGCCAGAACCCAGGATAAAGATGGGGATGAAAGGAGGATGATAATGATTAAGAAGAGGAAGAGGAGGAGTAGGAGGGGGAAGAAGAAGAGGATGACAAAGATGATGATGATGAAGATGAGAAGGACCAAGAGGAGGAGGAGGAGGAGGAAGAAGAAGAGGATGACAAAGATGATGATGATGAAGATGAGACAGACGAAGAGGATTAGGGGGAAGAAGAAGAGGATGACAAAGATGATGACGATGAAGAAGAGAAGGACGAAGAGGAGGAGGAGGAGGAAGAGGAGGAGGAGGAGGTGTTGATTGAGACAGGGACTGAGAGGCTAGAGGACTGTGGACTCCCCTCCTCCTCCTGGTGTCTCTGAAGCAGCAGGCATCTCCACATGGGGGGCTGTTGGTTCTGGACATGCCTCACTAATGAGTGGCACAGACTGTGTGTGAATGTGTAGGTGTGTGTGTGTGTGTGTGAGAGAGAGAGAGAGACTGTCTATGTGTGTGTGTGCACGTTCATGTGTGTGACTAATTCTGAGTGCACGTGTGTGACTGGCTGTGTTTGGTGTGTGTTTGTGTTTTTGTGTTTGACGTAGTGTTTTTATCTATGTCAGTCAATCAGTCAGTCAGATCCTCTCTTCTCCCTGTCTGTGATCGTCTCTCCCTGGGGGAGCAGAGCGGAGCGAGGGGGGATTGAGGCAAGGCGAGGCAGGCTCAGAGGTTTCTAGAAATGAGAGAAACACAAAGGTACAGAGGTCCCTAAGGAAAGGAGAGGTATTGGGTTGTTCCCAGAGGGAAGCTCTACAACAGTTGTGAAGGAGAGAGGAGCAGTAGGACAGTGTTGTGAAGGAGAGAGGAGCAGTAGGACAGTGTTGTGAAGTAGAGAGGAGCAGTAGGACACTGTTGTGAGGGAGAGAGGAGCAGTAGGACAGTGTTGTGAAGGAGAGAGGAGCAGTAGGACAGTGTTGTGAAGGAGAGAGGAGCAGTAGGATAGTGTTGTGAAGGAGAGAGGAGCAGTAGGACAGTGTTGTGAAGGAGAAAGGAGCTATAGAACAGTGTTGTGAAGGAGAGAGGACAGTAGGACAGTGTTGAGAAGGAGAGAGGAGGTACAACAGTGTTGTGAAGGAGAGAGGAGCAGTAGGACAGTGTTGTGAAGTAGAGAGGAGGTAGGACAGTGTTGTGAAGGAGAGAGGAGGTACGACAGTGTTGTGAGGGAGAGAGGAGCAGTAGGACAGTGTTGTGAATGAGAGAGGAGAGAACAGTGTTGTGAAGGAGAGAGAAGGTAGGACACTGTTGTGAAGGAGAGAGGAGCAGTAGGACAGTGTTGTGAAGGAGAGAGGAGCAGTAGGACAGTGTTGTGAAGGAGAGAGGAGCAGTAGGACAGTGTTGTGAAGGAGAGAGGAGCAGTAGGACAGTGTTGTGAAGGAGAGAGGAGCAATAGGACAGTGTTGTGAAGGAGAGAGAAGGTAGGACAGTGTTGTGAGGGAGAGAGAAGGTAGGACAGTGTTGTGAGGGAGAGAGGAGGTAGGACAGTGTTGTGAGGGAGAGAGGAGGTAGGACAGTGTTGTGAAGGAGAGAGAAGGTAGGACAGTGTTGTGAAGGAGAGAGGAGCAGTAGGACAGTGTTGTGAAGGAGAGAGGAGGTAGGACAGTGTTGTGAAGGAGAGAGGAGCAGTAGGACAGTGTTGTGAAGGAGAGAGGAGCAGTAGGACAGTGTTGTGAAGGAGAGAGAAGGTAGGACAGTGTTGTGAGGGAGAGAGGAGGTAGGACAGTGTTGTGAGGGAGAGGAGGTAGGACAGTGTTGTGAAGGAGAGAGGAGCGGTAGGACAGTGTTGTGAGGGAGAGAGGAGGTAGGACAGTGTTGTGAAGGAGAGAGGAGCAGTAGGACAGTGTTGTGAAGGAGAGAGGAGCAGTAGGACACTGTTGTGAAGGAGAGAGGAGCAGTAGGACACTGTTGTGAAGGAGGGAGGAGCAGTAGGACAGTGTTGTGAAGGAGAGAGGAGCAGTAGGACAGTGTTGTGAAGGAGAGAGGAGCAGTAGGACAGTGTTGTGAAGGAGAGAGGAGCAGTAGGACAGTGTTGTGAAGGAGAGAGGAGCAGTAGGACAGTGTTGTGAAGGAGAGAGGAGCAGTAGGACAGTGTTGTGAAGGAGAGAGGAGCAGTAGGACAGTGTTGTGAAGGAGAGAGGAGGTAGGACAGTGTTGTGAAGGAGAGAGGAGGTACGACAGTGTTGTGAAGGAGAGAGGAGGTACGACAGTGTTGTGAGGGAGAGAGGAGCAGTAGGACAGTGTTGTGAGGGAGAGAGGAGCAGTAGGACAGTGTTGTGAGGGAGAGAGGAGCAGTAGGACAGTGTTGTGAAGGAGAGAGGACAGTAGGACAGTGTTGTGAAGGAGAGAGGAGCAGTAGGACAGTGTTGTGAAGGAGAGAGGAGGTAGGACAGTGTTGTGAAGGAGTGAGGAGGTACAACAGTGTTGTGAAGGAGAGAGGAGCAGTAGGACAGTGTTGTGAAGGAGTGAGGAGGTAGGACAGTGTTGTGAAGGAGTGAGGAGGTAGGACAATGTTGTGAAGGAGATAGGAGGTTGGACAATGTTGTGAAGGAGAGAGTAGCAGTAGGACAGTGTTGTGAGGGAGAGAGGAGGTAGGGCAGTGTTGTGAAGGAGAGAGGAGCAGTAGGACAGTGTTGTGAAGGAGAGAGGAGGTAAGACAGTGTTGTGAGGGAGAGAGGAGGTAGGACAGTGTTGTGAAGGAGAGAGGAGGTAGGACAGTGTTGTGAGAGGAGAGAGGAGCAGTAGGACAGTGTTGTGAGTAGGAGAGGGAGGAGCAGTAGGACAGTGTTGTGAAGGAGAGAAGAGGTAGAACAGTGTTGTGAAGGAGAGAGGACAGTAGGACAGTGTTGTGAAGGAGAGAGGAGGTAGGACAGTGTTGTGAAGGAGTGAGGAGGTACAACAGTGTTGTGAAGGAGGGAGGAGCAGTAGGACAGTGTTGTGAAGGAGAGAGGAGCAGTAGGACAGTGTTGTGAAGGAGAGGAGCAGTAGGACAGTGTTGTGAAGGAGAGAGGAGAGTAGGACAGGACAGTGTTGTGAAGGAGAGAGGAGGTAGGACAGTGTTGTGAAGGAGAGAGGAGGTAGGACAGTGTTGTGAAGGAGAGAGGAGCAGTAGGACAGTGTTGTGAAGGAGAGAGGAGGTAGGACAGTGTTGTGAAGGAGAGAGGACAGTAGGACAGTGTTGTGAAGGAGAGAGGAGGTAGGACAGTGTTGTGAAGGAGAGAGGAGTAGGACAGTGTTGTGAAGGAGTGCGAGAGGACAGTGTTGTGAAGGAGAGAGGACAGTAGGACAGTGTTGTGAAGGAGAGAGGAGCAGTAGGACAGTGTTGTGAAGGAGAGAGGAGGTAGGACAGTGTTGTGAAGGAGTGAGGAGGTACAACAGTGTTGTGAAGGAGTGAGGAGGTAGGACAATGTTGTGAAGGAGAGAGTAGCAGTACTACAGTGTTGTGAGGGAGAGAGGAGGTAAGACAGTGTTGTGAAGGAGAGAGGAGCAGTAGGACAGTGTTGTGAAGGAGAGAGGAGCAGTAGGACTGTGTTGTGAAGGAGAGAGAAGGTAGGACAGTGTTGTGAGGGAGAGAGGAGGTAGGACAGTGTTGTGAAGGAGAGAGGAGGTAGGACAGTGTTGTGAAGGAGAGAGGAGCGGTAGGACAGTGTTGTGAGGGAGAGAGGAGGTAGGACAGTATTGTGAAGGAGAGAGGAGCAGTAGGACAGTGTTGTGAAGGAGAGAGGAGTAGTAGGACACTGTTGTGAAGAAGAGAGGAGCAGTAGGACAGTGTTGTGAATGAGAGAGGAGGTACGACAGTGTTGTGAAGGAGAGAGGAGGTACGACAGTGTTGTGAGGGAGAGAGGGGCAGTAGGACAGTGATGTGAGGGAGAGAGGAGCAGTAGGACAGTGTTGTGAAGGAGAGAGGAGGTAGGACAGTGTTGTGAAGGAGAGAGGACAGTAGGACAGTGTTGTGAAGGAGAGAGGAGGTAGGACAGTATTGTGAAGGAGAGAGGAGGTAGGACAGTGTTGTGAAGGAGTGCGGAGGTACAACAGTGTTGTGAAGGAGAGAGGAGCAGTAGGACAGTGTTATGAATGAGAGAGGAGGTAGGACAGTGTTGTGAAGGAGTGAGGAGGTTGGACAATGTTGTGAAGGAGAGAGTAGCAGTAGGACAGTGTTGTGGTATATTCATTTAGACACCTCATTTAGACACCTCTCTGCAGACCGTGGTATATTCATTTAGACACCTCTCTGCAGACCGTGGTATATTCATTTAGACATCTCTCTGCAGACCGTGGTATATTCATTTAGACACCTCTCGTTTAGACACCTCTCTGCAGACCGTGGTATATTCATTTAGACACCTATCTGCAGACCGTGGTATATTCATTTAGACACCTCTCGTTTAGACACCTCTCATTTAGACACCTCTCATTTAGACACCTCTCACATAGACACCTCTCATGTAGACACCTCTCATATAGACACCTCTCATATAGACACCTCTCATTTAAACACCTCTCATATAGACACCTCTCATTTAGACACCTCTCATTTAGACACCTCTCATTTAGACACCCTCTCATATAGACACCTCTCATATAGACACCTCTCATTTAAACACCTCTCATTTAGACACCTCTCATTTAGACTCCTCTCATATAGACACCTCTCATATAGACACCTCTCATTTAGACACCTCTCATTTATACACCTCTCATATAGTCACCTCTCATTTAGACACCTCTCATTTATACACCTCTCATAAAGACACCTCTCATTTAGACACCTCTCATATAGACACCTCTCATTTAGACACCTCTCATTTAGACACCTCATATAGTCACCTCATTTAGACACCTCATTTATACACCTCTCATTTATACACCTCTCATATAGACACCTCTCATTTAGACACTTCTCATTTATACACCTCTCATTTAGACACCTCTCATTTAGACACCTCTCATTTAGACACCTCTCATTTAGACACCTCTCATTTAGACACCTCTCATTTAGACACCTCTCATTTATACACCTCTCATTTAGACACCTCATGTATACATCTCATTTAGACACCTCTCATTTATACATCTCTCATTTAGACACCTCTCATTTAGACACCTCTCATTTAGACACCTCTCATTTAGACACCTCTCATATAGACACCTCTCGTATAGACACCTCTCATTTATACACCTCTCATTTATACACCTCTCATTTAGACACCTCATTTAGACACCTCTCATTTATACCTCTCATTTACACCTCTCATTTACACCTCTTATTTATACCTCTCATTTACACCTCTCATTTACACCTCTTATTTATGCCTCTTATTTACACCTCTTATTTATACCTCTCATTTATGCCTCTCATTTACACCTCTTATTTATACCTCTCATTTACACCTCTTATTTATGCCTCTCATTTACACCTCTTATTTATGCCTCTCATTTACACCTCTTATTTATACCTCTCATTTACATCTCTCATTTATACCTCTTATTTATACCTCTCATTTACACCTCTCATTTACACCTCTCATTTATACCTCTTATTTATGCCTCTCATTTACACCTCTTATTTACGCCTCTCATTTACACCTCTTATTTACGCCTCTCATTTACACCTCTTATTTACGCCTCTCATTTACACCTCTCATTTACACCTCTCATTTACACCTCTCATTTATACCTCTCATTTACACCTCTCATTTATACCTCTCATTTATACCTCTCATTTACACCTCTCATTTATACCTCTTATTTATACCTCTCATTTAGACACCTCTCATTTAGACACCTCTCATTTGTGTGTGTGTGTGTGTTGCGAGGTGTTTGTGTTCATGTTGTGTAGTACCGAGCTGTAATCTAGATAGCAGGAGGCGTTGACATTCTGCCAGCTCACGGCTGATATAATTTTACCACCGTACGTTAGTATGGGGCTTGACAGCTGTCAGCCCATTCCCCAATCTGTAAATCTTCTGGTAATCCGCCATGCTTACAAAAAGACATTTGTTTAAAACTCTCTGCTAAATCCTTGTGTGATTAAACCTCCCCGGTCTGATGCCAGAGCAGGATAATAATTCATACATCTGTGAAGCCAGTGACAGAAATACTACAGAGAAATACACACACACGCACGCGCACACACACACACACGCACGCACACGCACACACACGCACGCACGCACGCACGCACACACACACAGACAATCAATGCATGAAGGATTCCACAGTCAAAAGAAAATATAATCATGTATAAACTCTAGACAACAGAGAGGCTTTTACCCTCCAGAAACACAGCACATAACGTCCACTACACACACACACACACACACACACACACACACAGACAGTAGACTATGCCCACAGGTACAGTCCCTGCTCTAGCCACTCATTCCCAGATGTGTTTTACAGCACAGTAGAGGAAGTGACAGATGCCAACACACACGGTGACATCCCTGTCTTCTGACTGCTGGCTCACAGGTCTTAGTTAGATTCAGGGCCCCAAGCAGCACGGAGAGACAGGTGAGTTCAGCATGAGGAAAGACATTTAGGATAGACGGAGCAGGCCAGACCTGGAACTACAGAGGTACGGACTACAGAGGTACGGGACTACAGAGGTACGGGACTACAGAGGTACGGGACTACAGAGGTACGGGACTACAGAGGTACGGGACTACAGAGGTACGGGACTACAGAGGTACGGAACTACAGAGGTACGGGACTACAGAGGTACGGGACTACAGAGGTACGGGACTACAGAGGTACGGGAACTACAGAGGTACGGGACTACAGAGGTACGGACTACAGAGGTACGGACTACAGAGGTACGGGACTACAGAGGTACGGACTACAGAGGAACTACGGAACTACAGAGGTACGGAACTACAGAGGTACGGGACTACAGAGGTACGGGACTACAGAGGTACGGATCTACAGATCTCTGGAACTACAGAGGTACGGAACTACAGAGGTACGAAACTACAGAGGTACGGAACTACAGAGGTACGGAACTACAGAGGTACGGAACTACAGAGGTACGGAACTACAGAGGTACGGAACTACAGAGGTACGGAACTACAGAGGTACGGAACTACAGAGGTACGGAACTACAGAGGTACGGAACTACAGAGGTACGGGACTACAGAGGTACGGGACTACAGAGGTACGGGACTACAGAGGTACGGGACTACAGAGGTACGGAACTACAGAGGTACGGAACTACAGAGGTACGGAACTACAGAGGTACGGAACTACAGAGGTACGGAACTACAGAGGTACGGAACTACAGAGGTACGGACCTACAGAGGTACGGAACTACAGAGGTACGGAACTACAGAGGTACGGAACGTACGGAACTACAGAGGTACGGAACTACAGAGGTACTACAGAGGTACGGACTACAGAGGTACGGAACTACAGAGGTACGGAACTAGGTACGGAACTACAGAGGTACGGAACTACAGAGGTACGGAACTACAGAGGTACGGAACTACAGAGGTACGGAACTACAGAGGTACGGAACTACAGAGGTACGGAACTACAGAGGTAACTACAGAGGTACGGAACTACAGAGGTACTACGGAACTACAGAGGTACGGGACTACAGAGGTACGGAACTACAGAGGTACGGGACTACAGAGGTACGGACTACAGAGGTACGGAACTACAGAGGTACGGAACTACAGAGGTACGGAACTACAGAGGTACGGACCTACAGAGGTACGGAACTACAGAGGTACGGAACTACAGAGGTACGGAACTACAGAGGTACGGAACTACAGAGGTACGGAACTACAGAGGTACGGACCTACAGAGGTACGGAACTACAGAGGTACGGAACTACAGAACTACAGAGGTACGGAACTACAGAGGACTACAGACGGAACTACAGAGGTACGGGACTACAGAGGTACGGGACTACAGAGGTACGGAACTACAGAGGTACGGAACTACAGAGGTACGGAACTACAGAGGTACGGAACTACAGAGGTACGGAACTACAGAGGTACGGAACTACAGAGGTACTGGAACTACAGATCGGAACTGGAACTACAGAGGTACGGGACTACAGAGGTACGGAACTACAGAGGTACGAAACTACAGAGGTACGGAACTACAGAGGTACGGAACTACAGAGGTACGGAACTACAGAGGTACGAAACTACAGAGGTACACAACTACAGAGGTACGGAACTACAGAGGTACGGACCTACAGAGGTACAGACCTACAGAGGTACGGACCTACAGAGGTACGGGACTACAGAGGTACGGAACTACAGAGGTACGGAACTACAGATCTCTGGAACTACAGAGGTACGGAACTACAGAGGTACGGAACTACAGAGGTACGGAACTACAGAGGTACGGAACTACAGAGGTACTACAGGAACTACAGAGGTACGGGACTACAGAGGTACGGGACTACAGAGGTATGGACCTACAGAGGTACGGGACTACAGAGGTACGGAACTACAGAGGTACGGACTACAGAGGTACGGAACTACAGAGGTACGGAACTACAGAGGTACGGAACTACAGAGGTACGGAACTACAGAGGTACGGAACTACAGATCTCTGGAACTACAGAGGTACGGACCTACAGAGGTACGGGACTACAGAGGTACGGGACTACAGAGGTACGGGACTACAGAGGTACGGAACTACAGAGGTACGGAACTACAGAGGTACGGAACTACAGAGGTACGGACCTACAGAGGTACGGGACTACAGAGGTACGGGACTACAGAGGTACGGAACTACAGAGGTACGGAACTACAGAGGTACGGAACTACAGAGGTACGGAACTACAGAGGTACGGAACTACAGAGGTACGGAACTACAGAGGTACGGAACTACAGAGGTACGGGACTACAGAGGTACGGGACTACAGAGGTACGGAACTACAGAGGTACGGAACTACAGAGGTACGGAACTACAGAGGTACGGAACTACAGAGGAACTACAGAGGTACGGGACTACAGAGGTACGGGACTACAGAGGTACGGGACTACAGAGGTACGGGACTACAGACGGGACTACAGGGACGGGACAGAGGTACGGAACTACAGAGGTACGGAACTACAGAGGTACGGAACTACAGAGGTACGGAACTAAGGAGCTATGGAACCTCTGTAGTTCCGTACCTCTGTAGTTCCGTACCTCTGTAGTTCCGTACCTCTGTAGTTCCGTACCTCTGTAGTTCCAGACATCTGTAGTTCCAGACATCTGTAGTTCCGTAGTTCTGTAGTTCCAGACATCGGTAGTTCCAGAGATCTGTATTTCCGTAGTTCTGTAGTTCCAGACATCTGTAGTTCCAGACATCTGTAGTTCCAGACATCTGTAGTTCCAGACATCTGTAGTTCCAGACATCTGTAGTTCCAGACATCTGTAGTTCAAGAGATCTGTAGTTCCGTAGTTCTGTAGTTCCGTAGTTCTGTAGTTCCAGACATTTGTAGTTCCAGAGATCTGTAGTTCCAGACATCTGTAGTTCCGTAGTTCTGTAGTGTGTGGCATATTCTTCTCCCTGCCAGATGTCTGGTCGAATGAAATGTCTGTGTGTACATGGGTTCAGTCTGTCTGTCTGTCTGTCTGTCTGTCTGTCACCATGTTTATTCACGCTACCAGCCAGGAGACAGATTTTAGATTCACACACATATGGAGGTAACGTATCTAAGAGCTGGATGTGGGCCTGTTCCAAATGGCATCCTGTTCCCTATCTAGTGCACTACCCTATGGGCCCCAAAAATAGGGCACTATGTAGGGAATAGTGCCATTTGGGACACTGATTGGGTGAAGCTAACATCACGGTCTGACATGTTTTAGAATTTCACAGTGCTATACTTCACTGTCAATAAAAGAACGCAAGGAGAAGGGAGGAGGAGAAGGAGGGAAGAAGGGAGGAGGAGGAGGGAAGAAGGGAGTAGGAGGAGGGAAGAAGGGAGGAGAAGGAAGGAGGAGAAGGGAGGGAAGAAGGGAGGGAAGAAGGGAGGAGGAGAAGGGAGGAGGAGAAGGAGGGAAGAAGGGAGGAGAAGAAGGAGGAGAAGGAGGAAGAAGGGAGGAATAGGAAGGAGAAGGGAGGCCAGAGGAGAAGGGAGGAGGTGAATGAGGAAAGTAGGGAAGATGAGGAGGGAGAAGGGAGGAGGAGAAGGGAGGAGGAGAATGAGGAAAGTAGGGAGGATGAGGAGGGAGAAGGGAGGAGGAGAAGGGAGGAGGAGAATGAGGAAAGTAGGGAGGATGAGGAGGGAGAAGGAGGGAAGTAGGGGGAGGAGGAAGGGGGGAAGTAGGGAGGAGGAGAAAGAAGGAGGAGAACGGAGGAGGAGACTGAGGAAAGTAGGGAGGATGAGGAGGGAGAAGGGAGGAGGAGAAGGGAGGAGGAGAATGAGGAAAGTAGGGAGGATGAGGAGGGAGAAGGGAGGAGAAGGAGGGAAGAAGGGAGGAGGAGGGAAGTAGGGAGGAGAATGAGGGAAGAAGGGAGGAAGAGAAGGTAGGAGGAGAAGGAGGAAAGTAGGGAGGAGGAGAAGGAGGGAAGAAGGGAGGAGGAGAAGGGAAGGAAGGAGGAGGAGAAGGAAGGAGGAGAAAGGAGGGAAGAAGGGAGGAGGAGAGGGAGGAGGAGAAGAAGGGAGGAGGAGAAGGGAGGAGAAGAAGGAGGGAAGAAGGGAGGAGAAGGAGGAGGAGAAGGAGGGAAGAAGGGAGGAGTAGGAAGGAGAAGGGAGGAGGAGAAGGGAGGAGGTGAATGAGGAAAGTAGGGAGGATGAGGAGGGAGAAGGGAGGAGGAGAAGGGAGGAGGAGAATGAGGAAAGTAGGGAGGATGAGGAGGGAGAAGGGAGGAGGAGAAGGGAGGAGGAGAATGAGGAAAGTAGGGAGGATGAGGAGGGAGAAGGAGGGAAGTAGGGAGGAGGAGAAGGGGGAAGTAGGGAGGAGGAGAAAGAAGGAGGAGAACGGAGGAGGAGACTGAGGAAAGTAGGGAGGATGAGGAGGGAGAAGGGAGGAGGAGAAGGGAGGAGGAGAATGAGGAAAGTAGGGAGGATGAGGAGGGAGGAGGGAGAGGGGAGGAGGAGGGAAGTAGGGAGGAGGAGAAGGAGGGAAGAAGGAAGGAGGGAGGTAGGGAGGAGGAGATGGGGGAAGTAGGGAGGAAGAGAAGGTAGGAGGAGAAGGAGGAAAGTAGGGAGGAGGAGGGAGGAGGAGAAGGAGGGAAGAAGGGAGGAGGAGGAGGGAATGAAGAAGGGAGGAGGAGAATGAGGAAGGTAGGGAGGATGAGGAGGGAGGAGGAGAAGGAGGGAAGTAGGGAAGAGGAGAAGGAGGGAAGTATGGAGGAGGAGAAGGAGGGAGTAGGGAGGAGGAGAAGGAGAGAAGTAGGGAGGAGGAGAAGGAGGGAGGAGGGAGGAGGAGAAGGTAGGAGGAGAAGGAGGGAAGTAGGGAGGAGGAGAAGGAGGGAAGTAGGGAGGAGGAGAAGGAGGGAAGTAGGGAGGAGGAGGGAAGAAGGAGGGAAGAAGGGAGGAGAAGGAGGGAGGAGGAGAAGGAGGGAAGTAGGGAGGAGGAGAAGGAGGGAAGGAGAGAGAGAGATATAAATATATATGCTGGAGGCGAGACTTAAATTCTCTCAACAACAACACCATATTAAGTCAGTCGGTAAACAGTCTAATCAATCTGCCAAGCTATGGTTTAGGAGAGAAGAGGAGAGGAAGAAGGAGAGAGGAGAGAGGTAGAGGAATGGGAAAGAAGAGGAGAGGGATAGGAGGGGAGAGGAGAGGAGAGGAAAAATGAGAGAGGAAGAGGAGAGAGGTAGAGGGATGGGAGAGGAGAGGGATGGGAAAGAAGAGGAGAAGGATAGGAGAGGGATAGGAGGGGAGATGAGAGAGATAAGAGAGAGATAGGAGAGGGATAAGGGGAGAGAGATATGAGAAGGGGGGAGGAGAGGGATAAGGGGAGAGAGATAGGAGAGGATAGGGAAAGGAGGAGAGAAATAGGAGAGGGATAGGGGGAGAGAGATAGGAGAAGGATAGGGGGAGAGGGATAGGGGGAAAGAGAGGAGAGGGATAGGAGAGGGATAGAGATAGGAGAGAGATAGGAGAAGGATAGGGGGAGAGAGATAGGAGAGGGATAAGGGGATAGAGATAGGAGAGGGGGTGAGGAGAGTGATAAGGGGAGAGAGATAGGAGAGGAGAGGGATAGGGGGAGAGAGATAGGAGAGGGATAGGGGAAAGAGATAGGAGAGGGATAGGGGGAGAGAGATAGGAGAGGGGGCAGGGAGAGGGATAAGGGGAGAGAGATAGGAGAGGAGAGGGATAGGAGGAGAGAGATAGGAGAGGGGGGAGAGATATAGGAGAGGGAGAGAGATAGGAGAAGGATAGGGGGAGAGAGATAGGAGAGGGATAAGGGGATAGAGATAGGAGAGGGGCGAGGAGAGTGATAAGGGGAGAGAGATAGGAGAGGAGAGGGATAGGGGGAGAGAGATAGGAGAGGGATAGGGGGAAAGAGATAGGAGAGGGATATGTGGAGAGAGATAGGAGAGGGAGGGGAGAGAGATAGGAGAGAGAGATAGGAGAGGGGGAGAGATAGGAGGGGGCGAGAGGGATGGGGAGAGAGATAGGAGAGGGATAGGAGAGGGATAATGAGAGAGAGAGAGGAGAGGGAGCAGAGAGATAGGAGAGGGATAGGAGAGGAGAGGGTTGGGGCAGAGCGATAGGAGAGGGATAATGGGAGAGGGAGCAGAGAGATAGGAGAGGGATAAGGGGAGAGAGATAGGAGAGGGATAGGGGGAGAGGGATAAGGGGAGAGAGATTGGAGAGGGAACACTTGACTGACTGTGCCCTCATACAACATTGTCATATTTGTTATAGGAGTGCAAAGTGTGTGTGTTTGTGTCTGTGAATCTGCATGGGTGCTTGAGTGTTTGCATGTGTCTGTGATGTGTGATCACCGCAGCATCAAAACACCACTTTAAGAAGAATTTGGAAACAGTACACTTATTACCATTCATCCATCATTCCGTCTGTCCTGTAGGTTAAGTGGAAGGGTGGAGGAGGGTGGTGTTATTACAGCAGGCAGCAGCCTGTTTGAAACCCCCAAGGCTCTGCTGTGTAAACCATTAAACAACTCAAAAGATACTGAAGGAAAACATGAGTGGGGAGAGAAACAAAGCTCTTTGTAGCACAATGTGATGTGAGGCCTAGAAGAGAGAAAGACAGAGAGAGAGAGGGAGAAGAGTTTCTCTCCTTTCATTCAGATACTGCTCAGCCCTCTCCTGGGGACACCAGAGTGTATTCTTGTGTTGAGAATAAAAATAAAATGAGAGAGAGAGAGAGCGAGAGAGAGATGGGAGAGGAGAGGAGAGGACGGGAGAGGAGAGAGATAAGAGAGAGATAGGAGGAGAGAGAGAGAGGGAGAGACAAGAGGCTCATGTTTTTTCCATATCAGGGCTTGTTTTATGTGAAAAACATTGTTGTTACCAACCCATCTTGACATTGTGTTCCTCTCTGAGAGTGAGACTGGCAGCCATGCTGACCTCAAATCTAACCAATCACAACCTACCATTTATTGACCCACCACCTGCAACCTCTCTCTTTAGAAAATGATGGTGTGATGGAAGTATCAGAGGTACACACACACACACACACACACACACACACACACACACACACACACACACACACACACACACACACACACACACACACACACACACACACACACACACACACACACACACACCACATACAACCTTTGTCTTCAGTAAATTATGGGGTGATGGACACATCAGAGCTACTCTCTCTCTCAATTCAATTCAATTCAAGGGCTTTATTTACATGGGAAACATATGTTAACATTGCCAAAGCAAGTGAGGTAGATAATATATAAAAGTGAAATAAACAATAAAAATGAACAGTAAACATGACACTCACAGAAGTTCCAGGAGAATAAAGACATTTCAAATGTCATATTCTGTCTATATACAGTGTTGTAATATAACAATGTACAAAAGGGAAAATAAATAAAATCAAATAAATAAGCATAAATATGGGTTGTATTTACAATGGTGTTTGTTCTTCACTGGTTGCCCTTTTCTTGTGGCAACAGGTCACACATCTTGCTGCTGTGATGACATACCGTGGTATTTCACCCAGTAGATATGGGAGTTTATCAAAATCGGGTTTGTTTTCTGATTCTTTGTGGATTTGTGTAATCTTAGGGAAATATGTGTCTCTCATATGGTCATACATTGGTCTGGAGGTTAGAACTACAGCTCAGTTTCCACCTTATGGGCAGTGAGCACATAGCCTGTCTTCTCTTGAGAACCAGGTCTGCCTACGGCGACCTTTCTCAATAGCAAGGCTATGCTCACTGAGTCTGTACATAGTGAAACCTTAATTTTGGGTCAGTCAGTGGTCTGTTTAGGGCCAAAGAGCATTCCAGTTTGCTCTGTTTTTTGTTGTTAATTCTTTCTCTGTCTCTCTCCTCTCTGTCTGTCTCTCTGTGGTGTGTGCGTGTGTGTGTGTGTGTGTGTGTGATCGTTCAGCTTCCATGGTGCTTGTTTGGCTCCTTGATTACTTTAAGTATCAAAGAGAGGTCTCTTAATGGGCCATGTAGCCTATTTATCTCACACACACACACACACACACACACACACACACACACACACACACACACACACACACACACACACACACACACAGTCCTCCGAGTCATTCACAAATTCCCCGTTATGCTTGCTGGCATCCTAACTGTGAGGCCTAGAGGCTGAGCAGAGCTCCAGAGCTGCATTCCGAGAGGGGGAAGAGAGACTCTCTGAATCCCAGACACGCTCCCTGTCACTGGGCCGCGCTGCATCTGGGCCTGGGGGCTCTCCTCTCTGCTGTCTTTGGCAGCTGGCCTGGTAGTGGAGGAAGGCTGTCATTTTTTTGCGCGTGTTTGTATGTGTGTTTGTATGTCTGTGTGTTTGTATGTGTGTGTTTGTATGTCTGTGTTTGTGTTTGTGCGTGTTTGTGTGTTTGTGTGTGTGTTTGTATGTCTGTGTGTGTGTGTTTGTATGTGTGTGTTTGTATGTCTGTGTGTATGTTTGTGTGTGTTTGTATGTCTGTGTTTGTTTGTGTGTGTTTGTGTGTTTGTGTGTGTGTTTGTATGTCTGTGTTTTTGTGTGTGTTTGTGTTTGTATGTCTGTGTGTATGTTTGTGTGTGTTTGTATGTCTGTGTTTGTGTGTGTTTGTATGTCTGTGTGTGTGTTTGTGTGTGTGTGTATGTCTGTGTGTTTGTGTGTGTGTGTTTGTGTGTGTGTGTATGTCTGTGTGTGTTTGCATGTGTGTGTGTATTCAGGCCTGGCTGGGTCTACCTCTGGGTTCTTTTGGCTCCAGTTCTATGCGGTGTGATCAGTATTGTTTAGAACCAGTAGCAGCTCTGACCTCCTCCCTCCTTCCCTCCCTACTGGGCCGACTCACGGGGAACTTGCTAGTGGTTTTCTGTTATTTATTTCTCTCTCTCTCTCTCTGTGTCTCTCTGTGTCTCTGTCTCTCTGTCTCTCTCTCTCCCTACCCTCAATCTCTGTCTCTCTCCACTTCTCATATAAGAGAGGTAGGTTTAGCACTAGACTCACACCAGCCCAGCCCCCTCCTCCCTTTTCTTATTCTGTTTTGACAAGTGAAGCTACCCCGTCGAGGTGAATGAATTGACTGTTGCTTTGAAGCCAGGGGTCCTGGGACTTGGTGTAAGTGGACACTGAGTCTACCAAACATTAAGAACACCTGCTCTTTCCATGGCATAGACTGACCAGGTGAATCCAGGTGAACACTGTGATCCCTTATTGATGTCACTTGTTAAAACCACTTCAATCAGTGTAGATGAAGAGGAGGAGACAGGTTAAAGAAGGACTTTCAAGCCCTGAGACAATTGAGACATGGATGTGTGGTATTCAGAGGGTGACAGGGCTAGTCAAAAGATTGAAGTGCCTTTGAACAGGGGGAAAGGTAGACCATTCTGAGGTGCTATCTAGAACCCTTTCCACTAAGGGTTCTACATGGAACCCAAAAGGGTTCTACCTGGAACCAAAAAGGGTTCTACCTGGAACCAAAAAGGGTTCTACCTGGAACCAAAAAGGGTTCTACCTAGAACCAAAAAGGGTTCTCCTGTGGGGACAGCTGAAGGACCTCTTTGGAACCCTTTTTTTAAAGAGTAGTAGTGTGTGTCCGCCACACCGGTTTGTGTCAAGAACTGCAACGCTTCTGGGTTTTTCACACTGTTACGCACGCCTCTATGAAGAGGGAACGCAACACCCTGCTACAACTAAACTCTCTGTGAAGCGAAAAAGGTATGGACTGTAGGTGCAAGTAAAAATGACAACAAGCAGAATGTGGTACCGTTTACAAGGACTTTATTCCTTTACACGGTAATATGGGGAAAAGGGGCTGGACGGAACCAAAGCAAAGAAAGTAAATCTCAAAGCCCCCCCCTCTCCTATCTTACCTGCCTACCCACTACTTACCTAATTTAGCACCACCTGGTGCCCTAACCAAAATACAAGGGGTGGTCCGCCCAGGTCTTACCTAGTGTGCCTAGACAGCGAATATGCTACGGGTATATGTATGCCCGCGGGCCTCTTGCCTAAGCACTCCCTAGGTGCCTTCCCCTTCCCCCCTGGGAACAAATGAAACAGAATATTAAACAATTTCAAACAAACTAAGAGACAAAGGACATCAAATAAGTTCTATCTGAGCAACAAACTCACAAAACATACCAACTCTCAGCAATGAACTCCCAGCAAAATCAACCTCTAGCAAAATCTCTCTCTAGCAAAATCTCTACAATGACCTCTACAATGACCTCTACAATGACCTCTACAATGACCTCTACAATGACCTCTACAATGACCTCTACAATGACCTCTACAATGACCTCTACAATGACCTCTACAATGACCTCTACAATGACCTCTACAATGACCTCTACAATGACCTCTACAATGACCTCCCAGCAAATCTCTCTAGCAAATCTACCTCCAGCAAAATCCTCTACAAAAAGAGATCTTCTTCCTGAACAGAACACTGGCTTTTATATAGCGTCAGAAGGAATGGGTAATTGGAGACAGCTGTGTCTTGACGAAGGGGCGGGGTCAGCTCTCCAATTAGCCCTGGAGTCGACCAATCAGCTGCTTGAGGGATTTCAGGAAGCCATTTCCTGAAATAAACACATGCAAATACACAAACTACAACACATAATCTGGGGAACGTAACACACACCCAACAGTTTCCCGTGTGTATCAAGAATATAGTCCACAACCCAAAGGACATCCAGCCAACTGGACACGACTGTGGGAAGCATTGGAGTCAACATGGGCCAGCATCCCTGTGGAACGCTTTCCAACACCTTGTAGAGTCAACATGGGCCAGCATCCCTGTGGAACACTTTCAACACCTTGTAGAGTCCGTGGCCCAACATATTGAGGCTGTTCTGAGGGCAAAAGGAGGAGGGTGCTGAATACGTGGGTATTAGGAAGGTGTTGCTAATGTTTGGTGTACTCAGTGTACTCTATATGTACAGTGTACTCAGTGTACTTTATATGTACAGTGTACTCAGTGTACTCTATATGTACAGTGTACTCAGTGTACTCAGTGTACTCTATATGTACAGTGTACTCAGTGTACTCTATGTACAGTGTACTCAGTGTACTCAGTGTCAGTGTACTCTATATAGTGTACAGTGTACTCAGTGTACTCTATCTACAGTGTACTCAGTGTACTCAGTGTACTCTATATCTACAGTGTACTCAGTGTACTCTGTGTACTCTATATGTACAGTGTACTCAGTGTACTCAGTGTACTCTATATCTACAGTGTACTCAGTGTACTCTATATGTACAGTGTACTCAGTGTACTCAGTGTACTCTATCTACAGTGTACTCAGTGTACTCAGTGTACTCTATATCTACAGTGTACTCAGTGTACTCAGTGTACTCTATATCTACAGTGTACTCAGTGTACTCTATATCTACAGTGTACTCAGTGTACTCAGTGTACTCTATATCTACAGTGTACTCTATATGTACAGTGTACTCAGTGTACTCTATATCTACAGTGTACTCAGTGTACTCTATATGTACAGTGTACTCAGTGTACTCTATATGTACAGTGTACTCAGTGTACTCTATATGTACAGTGTACTCGGTGTACTCAGTGTACTCTATATGTACAGTGTACTCAGTGTACTCAGTGTACTCTATATGTACAGTGTACTCAGTGTACTCTATATGTACAGTGTACTCAGTGTACTCTATATGTACAGTGTACTCAGTGTACTCTATATCTACAGTGTACTCAGTGTACTCTGTGTACTCTATATGTACAGTGTACTCAGTGTACTCAGTGTACTCTATATCTACAGTGTACTCAGTGTACTCAGTGTACTCTATATGTACAGTGTACTCAGTGTACTCTATATCTACAGTGTACTCAGTGTACTCTATATGTACAGTGTACTCAGTGTACTCAGTGTACTCAGTGTACTCTATATGTACAGTGTACTCAGTGTACTCTATATGTACAGTGTACTCAGTGTACTCTATATGTACAGTGTACTCAGTGTACTCTATATGTACAGTGTACTCGGTGTACTCTATACAGTGTACTCGGTGTACTCTATAGGTACAGTGTACTCAGTGTACTCAGTGTACTCTATATGCACAGTGTACTCAGTGTACTCTATATGTACAGTGTACTCAGTGTACTCTATATCTACAGTGTACTCAGTGTACTCTGTGTACTCTATATGTACAGTGTACTCAGTGTACTCTATCTCTACAGTGTACTCAGTGTACTCTATATGTACAGTGTACTCAGTGTACTCAGTGTACTCTATCTACAGTGTACTCAGTGTACTCAGTGTACTCTATATCTACAGTGTACTCAGTGTACTCAGTGTACTCTATATCTACAGTGTACTCAGTGTACTCAGTGTACTCTATATCTACAGTGTACTCAGTGTACTCTATATGTACAGTGTACTCAGTGTACTCTATATCTACAGTGTACTCAGTGTACTCTATATCTACAGTGTACTCAGTGTACTCTATATGTACAGTGTACTCTATATGTACAGTGCATTTGGAAAGTATTCAGACCTCTTGACTTTTTAAACACTTGTTAGGTTACAGCCTTATTCTAAAATGCATTAAATTACTTTTTTTCCTCATCCATCTACACACAATACCCTGTTCATCCTGTTTCCATTGATCATCATTGAGATGTTTCTACAACTTGATTGGAGTCCACATGTGGTAAATTATATTGATTGGACATGATTTGGAAAGGCACACACCTGTCTATATAAGGTCCCACAGTTGACAGTGCATGTCAGAGCAAAAACCAAGCTATGAGGTCAAAATCCGAGACAGCATTGTGTTGAGGCACAGATCTGGGTAAGGGAACCAAAACATTTCCTCAGCATTGAAGGTCCCTAAGAACACAGTGGCCTCTTAAATGGAAGAAGTTTGGAACCACCAAGACTCTTCCTAGAGCTGGCCGCCCGGCCAAACTGAGCAATCAGTGAAGGGCCTTGGTTTGGGAGGTGACCAAGAACCCGATGGTCACTCTGACAGAGCTCCAGACTTCCTCTATGGAGATGGGAGAACTTTCCAGAAGGACAACCATCTCTGCAGCACTCCACCAATCAGGCCTTTATGGTAGAGTGGCCAGACGGAAGCCGCTCCTCAGTAAAATACACATGACAGCCTGCTTGGAGTTTGCCAAAAGGCACCTAAAGACTCTCAGACCATGAAAAACAAGATTCTCTGGTCTGATGAAACCAAGATTGAACTCTTTGGCCTGAATGCCAAGCATCACGTCTGGAGGAAACCTGGCACCATCCCTACGGTGACGCATGGTGGTGGCAGCATCATGCTGTGGGGATGTTTTTCAGAGGCAGGGACTGGGAGACTAGTCAGGATCGAGGGGAAGATGAACAGAGCAAAGTACAAAGAGATCCTTGATGAACACCTGTTCCAGAGCGCTCAGGACGTCAGACTGGGGCGAAGGTTCACCTTCCAACAGGAAAAACAACCCTAAGCACACAGCCAAGACAACGCAGAGTGGCTTCAGGACAAGTTTCTGAATATCCTTGAGTGGCCCAGCTATAGTCCAGACTTGAACCCGATCTGAAAATAGCTGTGTAGTGACGCTCCCCATCCAACCTGTCAGAACTTTAGAGGATCTGCAGAGAAGAATGGGAGAAACTCTCCAAATACAGTTGTGCTAAGCTGGTAGTATCATACCCAAGAAAACAACAAAATACTGAGTCTGAATACTTATGGAAATGTGATATTTCAGTTTTTATTTTATTTTAGAAATGTGCAAAGATTTATTTTTGCTTTGTCATTATGGGGATTGTGTGTAGAAAAATGATTTAATCCATTTTAGAATAAGGCTGTAACGTAACAAAATGTAGAAACAAGAGAGAGAGAGAGATTGTTAAAACACTGTATATATATAATATGACATTTGTAATGTCTTTATTGTTTTGAAACTTCTGTATGTGTAATGTTAATTTTTATCGTTTATTTCACTTTATATATTATCTACCTCACTTGCTTTGGCAATGTTAACACATGTTTCCCATGCCAATAAAACCCCTTGAATTGGATGGATGGATGGATGGATGGATGGATGGATGGAGGGAGGGATGGAGAGAGGGAGAGAGAGGGAGAGAGAAGGAGAGAGAGAGAGAGAGAGAGAGGGAGAGAGAGAGAGAGAAAAGAGTGCTGCATCAGTGGGGACAGACATTGCTGTGGTGTATAGTAGGACAAATCCTAAATTCTGTGTGAGATCTATGGGTTGTAGTCCTAAGGGAGTGAAGTATTCAGGGGTTAGGGTAGCATTTGATGGAAAGAGAGATGGAGAGATGGCGAAGTAGGCTGTGATTCGATGATAAATTAACAGGCATCGAATTGATTATATAAAGCTAGATAGCTAGCTAGATAAACTAGTAATATCATCAACCATGTGTAGTTAACTAGTGATTATGTTAAGATTGTTTTTTATAAGATAAGTTTAATGCTAGCTAGCAACTTACCTTGGCTCCTCGCTGCACTCGTGTAACAGGTGGTCAGCCTGCCACGCAGTCTCCTCATGGATTGCAATGTAATCGGCCATAATCGGTGTCCAAAAATGTTGATTACCGATTGTTATGAAAACTTGAAATCGGCCCTAATTAATCGGCCATTCCGATTAATCGGTCGACCTCTAGTACAGACTGGAGGGCTCACCTTGTTTCCTCTAAAGGACTCCTTGTCTCTCCGGGGGACAGACGGGAGCTGTGAGGTTTGATTGGACAGGAGCTGACAGCGTGAGATTCTATTGGATCTGACAGTTGCCATGTGCAACTTGATCACATCTGGCTCCCCGCTCTACTTTCTCATTGGTCCCTGAAGCAGGAGCTCTGAAAAACAAAATACCTCTTTTGGGTCTGGCCATGGAGCTACTGGGGACACTGGTGTGTGTGTGGAAGTGCGTTTTGCACGTGTTTGTGTGTGTCGTAGTGAGCGTGTGTGTCTTTTGTGCTGGCCAAGCCCTTTCTAGCCAGACTTCAACCCAGCCATTCTGCTGAGGTGGAGGGGGTCTATGTACTGCGGATGGATGTACTGAGCCACTGATGATATATATATATATATATACATAGAGAGAGAACACTAAAGCCCATCCGATACTGTACGGATCAAATCAGCATAGATGTGTAACTCTGACTGTGTCCAAAAAGGCACACTATTCCCTTTATAAACTTAAGAAACGTCCTCTCACTGTCAACTGCGTTTATTTTCAGCAAACTTAACATGTGTAAATATTTGTATGAACAAGATTCAACAACTGAGACATGAACTGAACAAGTTCCACAGACATGTGACTTACAGACATTGAATAATGTGTTTCTGAACAAAGGGGGGGTCAAAATCAAAAGTAACAGTCAGTATCTGGTGTGGCCACCAGCTGCATTAAGTACTGCAGTACATCTCCTCCTCATGGATTGCACCAGAGTTGCCAGTTCTTGCTATGAGATGTTACCCCACTCTTCCACCAAGGCACCTGCAAGTTCCCAGACATTTCTGGGGGAAATGGCCTTAGCCCTCACCCTCCGATCCAAAAGGTCCCAGACGTGCTCAATGGGATTGAGATCTGTCTTCTTCACTGGCCATGGCAGAACACTGATATTCCTGTCTTGCAGGAAATCACACACAGAATGAGCAGTATGGCTGGTGGCATTGTCATGCTGGAGGGTCATGTCAGGATGAGCCTGCAGGAAGGGTACCACATGAGGGAGGAGGAGGTCTTCCCTGTAACGCACAGCATTGTGATTGCCTGCAATGACAACAATCTCAGTCCGATGACGCTGTGACACACCGCCCCAGACCATGACGGACCCTCCACCTCCAAATCGATCCCGCTCCAGAGTACAGGCCTTGGTGTAATGCTCATTCCTTCGACGATAAATGCAAATCCGACCATCATCCGTGGTGAGACAAATCCGCAACTCGTCAGTGAAGAGCAATTTTTGCCAGTCCTGTCTGGTCCAGCGACTGTGGTTTTGTGCCCATAGGTGACGTTGTTGCCAGTGATGCCTACAAGCCCTCTGCCCAGCCTCTCTCGGCCTATTGCCTATTATTATTTTCCACTATAATTGAGAATTTCAATAAGCGTTTTTCTACGGCTGGCTATGCTTTCCACCTGGCTATCCCGGTCAACAGCAATGCCCCACAGCAACTCGCCCACGCCTTCCCCATTTCGCCTTCTCCCAAATCCAGTCAGCTGATGTTCTGAAAGACCTGCAAAATCTGGACCCCTACAAATCAGCCGGGCTAGACAATCTGGACCCTTTCTTTCTAAAATTATCTGCCAAAATTGTTGCCACCCCTATTGCTAGCCTGTTCAACCTCTCTTTCGTGTTGTCCGAGATTCCCAAAGATTGGAAAGCAGCTGCGGTCATCCCCCTCTTCAAAGGAGGGGACACTCTTGACCCAAACTGCTACAGACCTATATCTATCCTACCCTGCCTTTCTAAGGTCTTCGAAAGCCAAGTCAACAAACAGATGACCGACCATTTCGATTCTCACAATACCCTCTCTGCTATGCATTCTGGTTTCAGAGCTGGTCATGGGTGCACCTTAGCCACGCTCAAGGTCCTAAACGATATCTTAACTGCCATCGATAAGAAATATTACTGTGCAGCCATATTCATTGATCTGGCCAAGGCTTTCGACTCTGTCAATCACCACATCCTCATTGGCAGACTCGACAGCCTTGGTTTCTCTAATGATTGCCTCGCCTGATTCACCAACAACTTCTCTGATAGAGTTCAGTGTGTCAAATCGTAGAGTCTGCTGTCCGGACCTCTGGCAGTCTCTATGGGGATGCCACAGGGTTCAATTCTTGGACCGACTCTCTTCTATGTATACATCAATGATGTCGCTCTTGCTGCTGGTGAGTCTCTGATCCACCTCTACGCAGACGACACCATTCTGTATACTTCTGGCCCTTCTTTGGATACTGTGTTAACAACCCTCCAGGCAAGCTTCAATGCCATAAATTCTCCTTCCGTGGCCTCCAATTGCTCTTGAATCAAGTAAAACTAAATGCATGCTCTTCAAGCGATCGCTGCCTGCACCTGCCTGCCTGTCCAACTTCACTACTCTGTCCAACTTCACTACTCTTGACTTAGAATACGTGGACAACTACAAATACCTAGGTGTCTGGTTAGACTGTAAACTCTCCTTCCAGACCCACATCAAACATCTCCAATCCAAAGTTAAATCTAGAATTGGCTTCCTATCTCGCAACAAAGCATCCTTCACTCATGCTGCCAAACATACCCTCGTAAAACTGACCATCCTACCAATCCTCGACTTTACAAAATAGCCTCCAATATACCCTACTCAACAAATTGGATGCAGTCTATCACAGTGCAATCCGTTTTGTCACCAAAGCCCCATATACTACCCACCATTGTGACCTGTACACTCTCGTTGGCTGGCCCTCGCGTCATACTCGTCGCCAAACCCACTGGCTCCATGTCATCTACAAGACCCTGCTAGGTAAAGTCCCCCCTTATCTCAGCTCGCTGGTCACCATAGCATCTCCCACCTGTAGTACACGCTCCAGCAGGTATATCTCTCTAGTCACCCCCAAAACCAATTCTTTCTTTGGCCGCCTCTCCTTCCAGTTCTCTGCTGCCAATAACTGGAACGAACTACAAAAATCTCTGAAACTGGAAACACGTATCTCCCTCACTAGCTTTAAGCACCAGCTGTCAGAGCAGCTCACAGATTACTGCACCTGTACATAGCCCACCTATAATTTAGCCCAAACAACTACCTCTTTCCCTACTGTATTTATTTATTTATTTTGCTCCTTTGCACCCCATTATTTTTATTTCTACTTTGCACATTCTTCCACTGCAAATCTACCATTCCAGTGTTTTACTTGCTATATTGTATTTACTTTGCCACCATGGCCTTTGTTTGCCTTTACCTCCCTTCTCACCTTATTTGCTCACATCGTATATAGACTTGTTTCTACTGTATTATTGACTGTATGTTTGTTTTACTCCATGTGTAACTCTGTGTCGTTGTATGTGTCGAACTGCTTTATCTTGGCCAGGTCGCAATTGTAAATGAGAAGTTGTTCTCAACTTCCCTACCTGGTTAAATAAAGGTGAAATCATTTTTTTAAAAACATTGCAGACAGTCTGAGCACTGATGGAGGGATTGTGCGTTCCTGGTGTAACTCGGGCAGTTGTTGTTGCCATCCTGTACCTGTCCTGCAGGTGTGATGTTCGGATCTACCGATCCTGTGCAGGTGTCGTTACACGTGGTCTGCCACTGCGAGGACGATCAGCTATCCGTCCTGTCTCCCTGTAGCGCTGTCTTAGGTGTCTCACAGTACGGACATTGCAATTTATTTCCCTGGCCACATCTGACGTCATCATGCCTCTTTGCAGCATGCCTAAGGCACGTTCAAGCAGATGAACAAGGACCCTGGGCATCTTTCTTTTGGTGTCTTTCAGAGTCAGCAGAAAGACCTCTTTAGTGTCGTAAGTTTTCATAACTGTGACCTTAATTGCCTACCATCTGTAAGCTGTTAGTGTTTTAACGACCGTACCACAGGTGCATGTTCATTAATTGTTTATGGTTCATTGAACAAGCATGGGAAACCCTTTACAATGAAGATCTGTGAAGTTATTTGGATTTTTATGAATTATCTTTGAAAGACAGGGTCCTGAAAAAGGGACGTTTCTTTTTTTGCTGAGTTTAGTTCACTACTGTTGACCAGAGCTCTATGGGTTGTAGTCCTAAGGGAGTGAAGTATTCAGGGGTTAGGGTAGCATTTGGGAGGCAGACATATTCTCCTTGCTCTGCTACACCACTAGGATGAACAACAGACATCCAGAGCACACAGTTTTATACAACGAAGCATGAATCCAACAGCACGGTATGGAAATCCAGGCTGCCGTGTGTGTTGGTTAGTGTAGGATCTGTTTGACAGCAGGGACTCCTCTGAAGTTGTACTAGGCCCATGGTGCTGTACTGTACCTCTTACTCTCCCTCTCTCTCTCTCCCTCTCTCTCTCTCTCTCCCTAGTCTCTCCCTACAGTCTCTCTCTCTCTCTCTCTCCCCTCTCCCCTCCCTCTCTCTCTCTCTCTCTCTCTCCTCCCTCCCTCTCCCTCTCTCTCTCTCTCTCTCTCTCTCTCTCCTCTCTCTCTCTTTCCATCTCTCTTTCCATCTCTCTCTCCCCCTCTCTCTCTCCCCCTCTCTCTCTCCCCCTCTCTTCCCCTCTCTCTCCCTCTCTCACTTTCCATCTCTCTTTCCATCAGAGAGTAAAGACAAACACAGGTCCGAGAGTAGAGACACACAGGTCAGAGAGTAGAGACACACAGGTCAGAGAGTAGAGACACACAGGTCAGAGAGTAGAGACACACAGGTCAGAGAGTAGAGACACACAGGTCAGAGAGTAGAGACACACAGGTCAGAGAGTAGAGACACACAGGTCAGAGAGTAGAGACACACAGGTCAGAGAGTAGAGACACACAGGTCAGAGAGTAGAGACACACAGGTCAGAGAGTAGAGACACACAGGTCAGAGAGTAGAGAGACACAGGTCAGAGAGTAGAGACACACAGGTCAGAGAGTAGAGAGACACACAGGTCAGAGTGTAGAGAGACAGATCAGAGAGTAGAGAGAGACACAGGTCAGAAAGTAGAGACACACAGGTCAGAGAGTAGAGACACACAGGTCAGAGAGTAGAGACACACAGGTCAGAGAGTAGAGAGACACAGGTCAGAGAGTAGAGAGACACACAGGTCAGAGAGTAGAGAGACACACAGGTCAGAGAGTAGAGACACACAGGTCAGAGAGTAGAGACACACAGGTCAGAGAGAGAGACACACAGGTCAGAGAGTAGAGACACACAGGTCAGAGAGTAGAGACACACAGGTCAGAGAGTAGAGACACACAGGTCAGAGGTAGAGAGACACACAGGTCAGAGAGTAGAGACACACAGGTCAGAGAGTAGAGACACACAGGTCAGAGAGTAGAGACACACAGGTCAGAGAGTAGAGACACACAGGTCAGAGAGTAGAGACACACAGGTCAGTCAGAGTAGAGACACACAGGTCAGAGAGTAGAGACACACAGGTCAGAGAGTAGAGACACACAGGTCAGAGAGTAGAGACACACAGGTCAGAGAGTAGAGACACACAGGTCAGAGAGTAGAGACACACAGGTAAGAGAGTAGAGAGACACAGGTCAGAGAGTAGAGAGACACACAGGTCAGAGTGTAGAGAGACAGATCAGAGAGTAGAGAGAGACACACGTCAGAAAGTAGAGACACACAGGTCAGAGAGTAGAGACACAGGTCAGAGAGTAGAGACACAGGTCAGAGAGTAGAGAGACAGATCAGAGAGTAGAGAGACACAGGTCAGAGAGTAGAGAGACACACAGGTCAGAGAGTAGAGACACACAGGTCAGAGAGTAGAGAGACAGATCAGAGAGTAGAGAGACACAGGTCAGAGAGTAGAGACACAGGTCAGAGAGTAGAGAGACACACAGGTCAGAGAGTAGAGACACAGTAGTATGTACATGTACACACAAGAACAACCTCTTGCTCTCTCAAATACACAACGCACACATGCACACACACTCACACACACAATAACAACAACCCAAAAAACTCTCCCACCAAAAAGCCCACACTCACACCATACACACTCCAAACTGCTTGGCTTTTTCAAAATACAGTTGTTTGTAAAGAGCGTCTAGGCTAGATAGGTGTAGATTGTGAATGCTGTTCATTCCCATTGGCCTTCACACCTCAGCATCAAGTGAAGTCTGCAGTACACCACTGTTAATAGGCCATACAGCACACAGCCATGGTCTGCAACCTCCATTCACTACATCAGAAATATATCACAATCAGCTCTTTGAACCAGGGCTCTGTGTTCAAACACCAGCTCCTCTCAGCACTTTCTATTGTACTCTGACCATATCTGTCTGTCTCTTCTGCACTGTCTGTATCAACGAGAGAGAGAGAGAGAGAGAGAGAGAGAGAGAGAGAGAGAGAGAGAGAGAGAGAGAGAGAGAGAGAGAGAGAGAGAGAGAGAGAGAGAGAGAGAGAGAGAGAGAGAGAGAGAGAGAGAGAGAGAGAGAGAGAGAGAGAGAGAGAGAGAGAGAGTCAGGAATGGAAGAGAAAGGAGAGCGCTGCATCAGTGGGGACAGACATTGCTGTGGTGTATAGTAGGACAAATCCTAAATTCTGTGTGGATGTGACAGTAGAAACAGCTGACTGTCACATGGAGGGGATCAACCAGATTAGTGTGGTCCAGATACACAGCCCTCTGTTACCCTACAATACCCCTCTAACCACCCCAGTTACACAGCCCTGTCAGAGACCAACACACCTCTGTTACCCTATGATACCCCTCTTCTAACCACCCCAGTTACACAGCCCTGTCAGAGACCAACACACCTCTGTTACCCTACGATACCCCTCCTCTAACCACCCCAGTTACACAGCCCTGTCAGAGACCAACACACCCCTCAGTTACCCTACAAAACCCCTCCTCTAACCACCCCAGTTACACAGCCTGAAACAGTAATTTCATACCCAGCCCAGTTAGAGACTGAAACAGTAACTTCATACCCAGCCCAGATAGAGACAGAAACAGTAACTTCATACCCAGCCCAGATAGAGCCTGAAACAGTAACTTCATACCCAGCCCAGTTAGAGACAGAAACAGTAACTTCATACCCAGCCCAGTTAGAGACAGAAACAGTAACTTCATACCCAGCCCAGTTAGAGACAGAAACAGTAACTTCATACCCAGCCCAGATAGAGACAGAAACAGTAACTTCATACCCAGCCCAGATAGAGACAGAAACAGTAACTTCATACCCAGCCCAGTTAGACTGAAACAGTAACCTTCTCTCGTCTCACATAGAGCACAAAACTATAACCCCTTCCCCTCCCCAAACCCAGCCACTCTGTAGGACAGTTCGTGCCTGAAACAGTTCCTAGCCCCAAACCCAGCCACTCTGTAGGACAGTTCCTGAAACAGTTCCTAGCCTCAAACCCAGCCACTCTGTAGGACAGTTCATGAAACAGTTCCTAGCCTCAAACCCAGCCACTCTGTAGGACAGTTCCTGAAACAGTTCCTAGCCTCAAACCCAGCCACTCTGTAGGACAGTTCCTGAAACAGTTCCTAGCCTCAAACCCAGCCACTCTGTAGGACAGGACAGTTCCTCAAACCCAGAAACAGTTCCTAGCCTCAAACCCAGCCACTCTGTAGGACAGTTCCTGAAACAGTTCCTAGCCTCAAACCCAGCCACTCTGTAGGACAGTTCCTGAAACAGTTCCTAGCCTCAAACCCAGCCACTCTGTAGGACAGTTCCTGAAACAGTTCCTAGCCTCAAACCCAGCCACTCTGTAGGACAGTTCCTGAAACAGTTCCTTGCCTCAAACCCAGCCACTCTGTAGGACAGTTAGAGACTGAAACAGTAACGTCATACCCAGCCCAGTTAGAGACTGAAACAGTACCCCCCCCCAAACCCAGCCACTCTGTAGGACAGTTCCTGAAACAGTTCCTAGCCTCAAACCCAGCCACTCTGTAGGACAGTTCCTGAAACAGTTCCTAGCCTCAAACCCAGCCACTCTGTAGGACAGTTCCTGCCTGAAACAGTTCCTAGCCTCAAACCCAGCCACTCTGTAGGACAGTTCCTGAAACAGTTCCTAGCCTCAAACCCAGAAACAGTTCCTAGCCTCAAACCCAGCCACTCTGTAGGACAGTTCCTGAAACAGTTCCTAGCCTCAAACCCAGCCACTCTGTAGGACAGTTCCTGAAACAGTTCCTAGCCTCAAACCCAGCCACTCTGTAGGACAGTTCCTGAAACAGTTCCTAGCCTCAAACCCAGCCACTCTGTAGGACAGTTCCTGAAACAGTTCCTAGCCTCAAACCCAGCCACTCTGTAGGACAGTTCCTGAAACAGTTAACCCCTAGCCTCAAACCCAGCCACTCTGTAGGACAGTTCCTGAAACAGTTCCTTGCCTCAAACCCAGCCACTCTGTAGGACAGTTAGAGACTGAAACAGTAACCCCCCAAACCCAGCCACTCTGTAGGACAGTTCCTGAAACAGTAACCCCCCAAACCCAGCCACTCTGTAGGACAGTTCCTGAAACAGTTCCTAGCCTCAAACCCAGCCACTCTGTAGGACAGTTCCTGAAACAGTTCCTTGCCTCAAACCCAGCCACTCTGTAGGACAGTTAGAGACTGAAACAGTAACAGTCAAACCCAGCCCAGTTAGGACAGTTCCTGAAACAGTAGCCTCAAACCCAGCCACTCTGTAGGACCTGAAACCCAGCCTCAAACCCAGCCACTCTGTAGGACAGTTCCTGAAACCGTTCCTAGCCTCAAACCCAGCCACTCTGTAGGACAGTTCCTGAAACAGTTCCTAGCCTCAAACCCAGCCACTCTGTAGGACAGTTCGTGCCTGAAACAGTTCCTGAAACAGTTGTGTGGTAATGTGGTAATGCAGCCATACCAGGTGGTGATGCAGCCATACCAGGTGGTGATGCAGCCATACCAAGTGGTGATGCAGCCATACCAAGTGGTAATGCAGCCATACCAAGCGGTAATGCAGCCATACCAAGTTGTAATGCAGCCATACCAAGTTGTAATGCAGCCATACCAAGCGGTAATGCAGCCATACCAAGCATTCTCCAAGCTTTCTCTCCCCATCCCAGTGTTCCTAGGCCCAACTCACCATGTTTGAACCCTAGGGCAGTGGCAGTTATATCTGTGTGGTACCCTCCCCCCTCTCCCCATCCCAGTGTTCCTAGGCCCAACTCACCATGTTTGAACCCTAGGGCAGTGGCAGTTATATCTGTGTGGTACCCTCCCCCCTCTCCCCGGCCCCTTCATCCAGAGGTTACTGTTCCCTGGAGTCCTGTTGCTGTATTTGGGATGATCATTCCTTCCTTTAACTCTGTCTTTTTCCTCTGATGCTCTTGGACAATGACAAGCCAGGCGTAGAGAAAGGTCCCTGTTTCAGAACTGATGGGAAGAGAAGTGTCTCCACGTATAGTCTAGACAAAACAATGACACTGTGTATGAGAGGAGAGGAGGAGGAGGAGGAGAGAGGAGAGGAGAGGAGAGGAGGAGGAGAGGAGAGGAGAGGAGAGAGAAGGAGAGGAGAAGAGAGGAGAAGGAAGAGTGGAGGAGCGAAGAGGAAAGGAGATGAGGAGAGGAGCAGGGAGGAGCAGAGAGAAGGAGGAGTGGAGGAGAGGAGAGGAGCAGAAGATGCACATATCAGATGTAATCAGTGTTCTGCCTGTGATCTGAGTGAGATTTCCTGTCACTGTCCCTCAGAGACACACAGCCTCTTTAATTCTGCAGGGGACACCAGGGGACTGCTTAGCCCCACTAGGGCTGCCCAAACCTGAGTCACTGTCACCATCCTCTCCTCTCCTCCAAGAACTAGAGAGACATCCGCTAGTGTCTGTCCACAAGTCTAGATCTGTCCTGTATTCCACCAGTGTCTGTCCACCAGTCTAGATCTGTCCTGTACTCATGTTCATGTGATACTCATGTGATATGATAGAAGCTAACTGTCATGTAGCCTGGTGCTATAAGACATAACCAATGCAGCTAACTGACGTGTAGCCTAGTAACCAATACAGCTAACTGTCATGTAGCCTAGTAACCAATACAGCTAACTGACACGTAGCCTAGTAACCAATACAGCTAACTGACACGTAGCCTAGTAACCAATACAGCTAACTGACATGTAGCCTAGTTACCAATACAGCTAACTGACGTTTAGCCTAGTATCCAATACAACTAACTGACATGTAGCCTAGTAACCAATACAGCTAACTGACACGTAGTCTAGTAACCTATACAGCTAACTGATGTGTAGTCTAGTAACCAATACAGCTAACTCACATGTAGTCTAGTAACCTATACAGCTAACTGACATGTAGTCTAGTAACCTATACAGCTAACTGATGTGTAGTCTAGTAACCAATACAGCTAACTGACATGTAGTCTAGTAACCTATACAGCTAACTGATGTGTAGTCTAGTAACCTATACAGCTAACTGATGTGTAGTCTAGTAACCAATACAGCTAACTGACATGTAGTCTAGTAACCTATACAGCTAACTGACATGTAGTCTAGTAACAGCTAACTGATAGTCTAGTAACCTATAAGCTGATGCCTGTAGTCTATAAGACATAACCTATACAGCTAACTGACATGTAGTCTAGTAACCTATACAGCTAACTGACGTGTAGCCTAGTAACCAATACAGCTAACTGACATGTAGTCTAGTAACCAATACAGCTAATTGACATGTATCCTAGTAACCTATACAGCTAACTGACATGTAGCCTAGTTACCAATACAGCTAACTGACATGTAGCCTAGTTACCAATACAGCTAACTGTCATGTAGCCTAGTTACCAATACAGCTAACTGACCTGTAGCCTAGTTACCAATACAGCTAACTGACCTGTAGCCTAGTAACCAATACAGCTAACTGACATGTAGCCTAGTTACCAATACAGCTAACTGAGCTAACTGATGTGTAGCCTAGTACCTATACAGCTAACTGACCTATACAGCTAACTGATGTGTAGCCTAGTAACCAATACAGCTAACTGACATGTAGTCTAGTATACAGCTAACATGACATATACAGCCTGATGTGTAGTCCAATACAGCTAACTGACATGTAGCCTAGTAACCAATACAGCTAACTGACATGTAGCCTAGTAACCAATACAGCTAACTGACATGTAGCCTAGTTACCAATACAGCTAACTGACATGTAGCCTAGTTACCAATACAGCTAACTGACATGTAGCCTAGTTACCAATACAGCTAACTGACCTGTAGCCTAGTTACCAATACAGCTAACTGACCTGTAGCCCAGTTACCAATACAGCTAACTGACATGTAGCCTAGTTACCAATACAGCTAACTGACATGTAGCCTAGTTACCAATACAGCTAACTGACCTGTAGCCTAGTAACCAATACAGCTAACTGACCTGTAGCCCAGTGCTTGCTATGAGCCAGGACTAATACAATATCATCTAGGAAGAATAAGGCACAGTTGGGGTCAATTCCATTTCAAACCCATTCAATTCAAGAATTGGAATTTCAGTTTACTTCCTGAATTGACTGAATTGAAGTGAAATTGATCGAGTAGGTGCTCAGTTTCTGAATGAGGGCAGATGGCATATAGGACATTGAGACCAGACGTATGACTTTATTTTCACTACAGTTTCGTAACGGCACCGCTAGAAGCCTCCCGGCTCCATTCTAGGGGTCATTGTCCTCAATACAGGACTATATTGCTGGCCAAGTGACGTTAACTTGGGAGAGACAGAACAGGCCTTTGAAGAAATGATGTTCTGGTTTCTGTTTCATTGTGGTAGACGTCTCAACATGATGTAGAGCCTGTGGGGACCTCGTCAGGGACGAGAGAAAGGTCCCGTGGGGACGTCGTCAGGGACGACAGAGAGGTTCTGTCCCAAACGGTACCATATTCCCCTATGGGCCCTGGTCAACAGTTGTGTACTATATAGGGACTAGGGTGCAATTTGGGATGCAAACAGAGACTCAGTGAGTTTATATTTGAATAATGAAGTTGCTCTGGATAATGTTTAGTTCTATAAAAATTCAATTAAAAACAGTCATTACAATTTTTCCCAATCATTGCGGGAGACTAACGTACCTGAATGCCTGAGAGATTGGAAAGGATAGCTTGTGGTTGGAAAATATAGTGTCTGTGTCTGTGTGTGTGTGTGTGTGTGTGTGTGTGTGTGTGTGTGTGTGTGTGTGTGTGTGTGTGTGTGTGTGTGTGTGTGTCTGTGTCTGTGTCTGTGTCTGTGTGTGTCTGTGTGTCTGTGTCTGTGTGTCTGTGTGTCTGTGTGTCTGTGTGTCTGTGTGTTTGTGTGTCTGTGTGTGTGTCTGTGTGTGTGTCTGTGTCTGTGTCTGTGTGTGTCTGTGTCTGTGTCTGTGTGTGTGTGTGTCTGTGTGTCTGTGTCTGTGTCTGTGTCTGTGTCTGTGTGTGTCTGTGTGTGTGTGTGTGTGTGTGTGTGTATGTGCACTGTTACCAGTATGTTCACATGTTCTTTAAGTGCAACACAATTCAGCACAGGAACACAAAACAGCCCAAAAAGAGAAAAGGCTGTTGTATAGCAAGGAGAACAAATGATTTGGGAGAGGAATTGAAGAGAGCTGACAATGTGGAGAAGACTGATAGAACAGGAAGGGGAGGTGAAGGGTTTTAATGAAAAGGAAAAGAGAACAGCCCTCCCTCCCCGGGTCTGTCAATCGATCCCTGGCTTTATTAAAGCCTGTTATCCCCTGGCTCTGAGGCTCTGGACCCATCGTCACCCTCTCCATCAAACACAGACAAGACACAAAGGAGGAAGGGAGTAGGACCTTTCTTTAAAACAAAGAGAGAGAGAGAGACAGAGAGAGAGACAGAGAGAGAGAGAGAGAAGGGGGGGGGAGCACGCAGGGCCTTCTACACCATTAAAAAACAAATTGAAATTGAAATACCTATTAAAATTTGCCCAAAACTAATTGAATGTGTCATTGAACCAGTTGCACTTTATGGTGGGGGGTCCACTTGCAAAACAAGATTTCACCAAATGGGACAAACACCCCATTGAAACCCTGCATGTAGAGTTCTGTAAGATTCTCCTACATGTCCAGAGGAAAACTACAAATAATGAATGCAGGGCAGAATTAGGCCAATATCCACTCATTTTAAAAACCCAAGAAAGAGCAATTAAGTTTTGGAAACATCTAAAATACAGTGACCTCTCATATCATTACCAAGCCCTGCAATGCCAAGAGCTGAGCAAAGAAAAGAGTCCCCTCATCTAGCTGGTCCTGGAGCTGAGTTCACAGACCTGTTCTACTAACACACTGAAGCCTCAGGACCAGAACATCCAATCAATCAGAATAAAACAAATTACAGCACAATCAAAACAGAACTACATTGCTTATTGGGAAACACAGGCACAAGCACAAAGCAAAATGCAGTGCTATCTGGCCCTAAATCGATAGTACACTGTAGCTAACTATTTGACCATGGTTACTGATCAAAACCTTAGAAAAACCTTGACAAAGTACAGGCTCAGTGAGCACAGCCTTGACATTGAGAAGGATAGACACAGGAAAACATGGCTCCCTGTAGAGGAAAGGCTGTGCAACCACTGTACCACAGCAGAACCTGAGACGGAGCTGCATTTCCTGACAAAATGGAAAAAATATAAAACAATTAGAGAGTGACATTTCCCCAAATTTGAAACCCAAGGTTTCAAATACCTCTCTGATGAGGATAGGCTACCCATCCTGTTGGGAGAGGACACAGAGAGCTGTGGGTTGGCAGCGCACTACATCGCTGCCTGTCATAAGATAAGGGACAGAGTCTGACAGACAAGTCAACCTACACATGTCCTCTACTGTATGCTTATTGTTATTGTTCAATGTATGGTTATTTTGACCCTTGGTTATTGTTGTTACTGTTGTCCCGTTGACAATTTTGATTCTTATTATCTTAATATTGTAAATATCCAAAGTAAGCTTTGGTAATATGTACATTGTTACGTCATGCCAGTAAAGCAAATGTAATTGAATTGAATTGAGAGAGAGAGAGAGAGAGAGAGAGAGAGAGAGAGAGATATTCCTCATGTTTCTCTGTTGCTCATTAAGAATAACTAGATTTCAGTCTTGGGGGTTTGGTTTGATGTTGCAGTTACTGACCTTTGTCCCCCATGAAACACCGTAGGACCAAAGCCAGTATCACTTCCTAAGACGTGTGTCTGTGTTCTGAGGTAGGTGTCTGTTGTCCGTGTTCTGAGGTAGGTGTCTGTTGTCTGTGTTCTGTGGTAGGTGTCTGTGTTCTGTGGTAGTAGGTGTCTGTGTTCTGTGGTAGTGGGTATCTGTGTTCTGTGGTAGTAGGTGTCTGTGTTCTGTGGTAGTAGGTGTCTGTGTTCTGTGGTAGTAGGTGTCTGTGTTCTGTGGTAGTAGGTGTCTGTGTTCTGTGGTAGTGGGTGTCTGTGTTCCGTGGTAGTAGGTGTCTGTGTTCTGTGGTAGTGGGTGTCTGTGTTCTGTGGTGGTAGGTCTCTGTGTTCTGTGGTGGTAGGTGTCTGTTTTCTGTGGTGGTAGGTGTCTGTGTTCTGTGGTAGTAGGTGTCTGTGTTCTGTGGTAGTAGGTTTCTGTGTTCTGTGGTAGTAGGTGTCTGTGTTCTGTGGTAGTAGGTGTCTGTGTTCTGTGGTAGTAGTGTCTGTGTTCTGTGGTAGTAGGTGTCTGTGTTCTGTGGTGGTAGGTGTCTGTGTTCTGTGGTAGTAGGTGTCTGTGTTCTGTGGTAGTAGGTGTCTGTGTTCTGTGGTAGTAGGTGTCTGTGTTCTGTAGTAGTAGGTGTCTGTGTTCTGTAGTAGTAGGTGTCTGTGTTCTGTGGTAGTAGGTGTCTGTGTTCTGTGGTAGTAGGTGTCTGTGTTCTGTGGTAGTAGGTGTCTGTGTTCTGTGGTAGTAGGTGTCTGTGTTCTGTGGTGGTAGGTGTCTGTGTTCTGTGGTAGTAGGTGTCTGTGTTCTGTGGTAGTAGGTGTCTGTGTTCTGTGGTAGTAGGTGTCTGTGTTCTGTGGTAGTAGGTGTCTGTGTTCTGTGGTAGTAGGTGTCTGTGTTCTGTGGTAGTAGGTGTCTGTGTTCTGTGGTGGTAGGTGTCTGTGTTCTGTGGTAGTAGGTGTCTGTGTTCTGTGGTAGTAGGTGTCTGTGTTCTGTGGTAGTAGGTGTCTGTGTTCTGTGGTAGTAGGTGTCTGTGTTCTGTGGTAGTAGGTGTCTGTGTTCTGTGGTAGTAGGTGTCTGTGTTCTGTGGTAGTAGGTGTCTGTGTTCTGTGGTGGTAGGTGTCTGTGTTCTGTGGTAGTAGGTGTCTGTGTTCTGTGGTGGTAGGTGTCTGTGTTCTGTGGTAGTAGGTGTCTGTGTTCTGTGGTAGTAGGTGTCTGTGTTCTGTGGTGGTAGGTGTCTGTGTTCTGTGGTGGTAGGTGTCTGTGTTCTGTGGTGGTAGGTGTCTGTGTTCTGTGGTAGTAGGTGTCTGTGTTCTGTGGTAGTAGGTGTCTGTGTTCTGTGGTAGTAGGTGTCTGTGTTCTGTGGTGGTAGGTGTCTGTGTTCTGTGGTAGTAGGTGTCTGTGTTCTGTGGTAGTAGGTGTCTGTGTTCTGTGGTAGTAGGTGTCTGTGTTCTGTGGTAGTAGGTGTCTGTGTTCTGTGGTAGTAGGTGTCTGTGTTCTGTGGTGGTAGGTGTCTGTGTTCTGTGGTAGTAGGTGTCTGTGTTCTGTGGTAGTAGGTGTCTGTGTTCTGTGGTGGTAGGTGTCTGTGTTCTGTGGTAGTAGGTGTCTGTGTTCTGTGGTGGTAGGTGTCTGTGTTCTGTGGTAGTAGGTGTCTGTGTTCTGTGGTAGTAGGTGTCTGTGTTCTGTGGTGGTAGGTGTCTGTGTTCTGTGGTAGTAGGTGTCTGTGTTCTGTGGTGGTAGGTGTCTGTGTTCTGTGCTAGGATTGGATAGAGAGCAATCCACACAGCTGTGTATCCCATGTTAGTGGGCATTGTTAAAATCACAACTCAACCCTCAAGTCAGTCATGACAAACTCACAAGACTGACTTTATGACCAAAGTGTTTCTATTTACAATGTGGAGTAAATGTTGTCAGCAGAATACATGTGTCTGACTAACATTGATGCCACGTATTCTGTTTCTGTCAGAGAAGTCGTGTATTGCTTTAAAACGAAGACAAACAAGAAGGAAAGAAAGATGCACAAGCTTCTCCTCAGCATCCTAAAACAAAGCCCTATAGCCTTATAGCCTGCCTCATTGCACCTCTGTTCTGTTCTGCTCTGTTCTGCTCTGTTCTGCTCTGTTCTGTTCTGTTCTGTTCTGTTCTGTTCTGTTCTGGTCTGGTCTGGTCTGCTCTGGTCTGGTCTGTTCTGCTCTGGTCTGTTCTGCTCTGGTCTGTTCTGTTCTGCTCTGTTCTGTTCTGCTCTGGTCTGCTCTGTTCTGTTCTGTTCTGTCTCTGTTCTGTTCTGGTCTGCTCTGGTCTGGTCTGGTCTGCTCTGTTCTGTCTGCTCTGGTCTGGTCTGTTCTGCTCTGGTCTGTTCTGCTCTGGTCTGTTCTGTTCTGCTCTGTTCTGTTCTGCTCTGTTCTGTTCTGTTCTGCTCTGGTCTGGTCTGGTCTGCTCTGGTCTGTTCTGCTCTGGTCTGTTCTGCTCTGGTCTGGTCCGTTCTGTGATGTGGTGGTGGAGGTGTTGATGGAGGGAAGTGTTTAAAAGCTTTAATCAGCCTCCACCCCCTGCCCTGCTCTCTTTAGCACACACACACACACACACACACACACACACACACACACACACACACACACACACACACACACACACACACACACACACACACACACACACACACACACACACACACACACACACACACACACACACACACACACAGCTGCACTCTGCCTCACTGAAAGGTTGTTTTATTAATGTTGTCCAGCCCAGAGTGAATAAACGACTGAAGGGGGGAATGCATTGTGCTGCGTTTGATTTAGTAAAGCACGATTGGAGCGGAAACAAAGGACATGAAAACAGCATGTCTCCTAGCTAGCTAGGGCTTTAGTGATGCAGGCCGGGTCCTTAATGGCCCCCTATGGCCTATATAGTGCCATAGTGTCCTGGTCAAAAGTATTCCACGTCATAGTGATAGGATCCATTTGGGACACAGCCGTTGGATCGGGAGGCAGGGGAAGCCAGGGTACTATACTATACATAGTGATAGGAGTCAGGGTACTGTACTATACATAGTGATAGGAGTCAGGGTACTATACTATACATAGTGATAGGAGTCAGGGTACTGTACTATACATAGTGATAGGAGTCAGGGTACTATACTATACATAGTGATAGGAGTCAGGGTACTGTACTATACATAGTGATAGGAGTCAGGGTACTATACTATACATAGTGATGGGAGTCAGGGTACTATACTATACATAGTGATAGGAGTCAGGGTACTGTACTATACATAGTGATAGGAGTCAGGGTACTGTACTATACATAGTGATAGGAGTCAGGGTACTATACTATACATAGTGATAGGAGTCAGGGTACTATACTATACATAGTGATAGGAGTCAGGGTACTGTACTATACATAGTGATAGGAGTCAGGGTACTGTACTATACATAGTGATAGGAGTCAGGGTACTGTACTATACATAGTGATAGGAGTCAGGGTACTGTACTATACATAGTGATAGGAGTCAGGGTACATAGTGATACTATACATAGTGATAGGAGTCAGGGTACTGTACTATACATAGTGATAGGAGTCAGGGTACTGTACTATACATAGTGATGGGAGTCAGGGTACTGTACTATACATAGTGATAGGAGTCAGGGTACTGTACTATACATAGTGATAGGAGTCAGGGTACTGTACTATACATAGTGATAGGAGTCAGGGTACTGTACTATACATAGTGATAGGAGTCAGGGTACTGTACTATACATAGTGATAGGAGTCAGGGTACTGTACTATACATAGTGATAGGAGTCAGGGTACTACTACATAGTGATAGTGACTATACTATACATAGTGATAGGAGTCAGGGTACTATACTATACATAGTGATAGGAGTCAGGGTACTATACTATACATAGTGATAGGAGTCAGGGTACTATACTAGTACATAGTGATAGGAGTCAGGGTACTATACTATACATGATATAGTGATAGTGTACTATGGGAGTCAGGTCAGGGTACTATACTATACATAGTGATGGGAGTCAGGGTACTGTACTATACATAGTGATGGGAGTCAGGGTACTATACTATACTCAGGGTACTATACTATACATAGTGATGGGAGTCAGGGTACTGTACTATACATAGTGATAGGAGTCAGGGTACTGTACTATACATAGTGATAGGAGTCAGGGTACTATACTATACATAGTGATAGGAGTCAGGGTACTATACTATACATAGTGATAGGAGTCAGGGTACTGTACTATACATAGTGATGGGAGTCAGGGTACTGTACTATACATAGTGATAGGAGTCAGGGTACTGTACTATACATAGTGATAGGAGTCAGGGTACTATACTATACATAGTATAGCCTGGACTAAGTGGGTTTTCACAAAGTGACTGTGCGTGCATTTAAAGGGTGTCTGCATTTGAAGTCAGTGTGTGTGCCCTGTTAGAACAGTGTGTTTTATGTTACAATCAGATTGTCTTCCATGATATAATATAACCAGTTGATATTAGTGTGTTCCATGATATAATATAACCAGTTGATATTAGTGTGTTCCATGATATAATATAACCAGTTGATATTAGTGTGTTCCATGATATAATATAACCAGTTGATATTAGTGTGTTCCATGATATAATATAACCAGTTGATATTACAGATTGTGTTCCATGATATAATATAACCAGTTGATATTACAGATTGTGTTCCATGATATAATATAACCAGTTGATATTAGTGTGTTCCATGATATAATATAACCAGTTGATATTACAGATTGTGTTCCATGATATAATATAACCAGTTGATATTAGTGTGTTCCATGATATAATATAACCAGTTGATATTAGTGTGTTCCATGATATAATATAACCAGTTGATATTAGTGTGTTCCATGATATAATATAACCAGTTGATATTAGTGTGTTCCATGATATAATATAACCAGTTGATATTAGATTGTGTTCCATGATATAATATAACCAGTTGATATTACAGAGTGTGTTCCATGATATAATATAACCAGTTGATAGTACATATTGTGTTCCATGATATAATATAACCAGTTGATATTAGTGTGTTCCATGATATAATATAACCAGTTGATATTAGTGTGTTCCATGATATAATATAACCAGTTGATAGTACAGATTGTGTACCATGATATAATATAACCAGTTGATAGTACAGATTGTGTTCCATGATATAATATAACCAGTTGATAGTACATAGATATTGTTGCTCACTGCTGGCATATAGATATATGCACACATATGTTTTCCATCACTGCCCTTGTTTAAGAAATACATTTTTTTCATTTGAAAAAATATAGTATTACTGGAACATTCCAAAAAGTTCAAATGCCATCCGTACTCTTTATATGACATATCGGGAGGTTTAGTTCATCATGATCTTTATATGACTCCTACCAGCCTATCAGGAGGTTTAGTTCATCATGCTCTTTATATGACTCCTACCAGCCTATCAGGAGGTTTAGTTTATCATGATCTTTATATGACTCCTACCAGCCTATCAGGAGGTTTAGTTCATCATGCTCTTTATATGACTCCTACCAGCCTATCAGGAGGTTTAGTTCATCATGCTCTTTATATGACTCCTACCAGCCTATCAGGAGGTTTAGTTTATCATGCTCTTTATATGACTCCTACCAGCCTATCAGGAGGTTTAGTTCATCATGCTCTTTATATGACTCCTACCAGCCTATCAGGAGGTTTAGTTTATCATGCTCTTGATATGACTCCTACCAGCCTATCAGGAGGTTTAGTTCATCATGCTCTTTATGTGACTCCTACCAGCCTATCAGGAGGTGTGTATCTGTCTAATCACAGTAATGCTCCCTTTGTGTGAGCAGAGTCAGTCAGAAGCAGGTTGGAGTCAGAGTCTCCGTCCCAAATGGCACCCTATACCCAATATAGTGCACTACCCTGTGAACCCTGGTCAAAACAAGTGCACTGTATAGGGAATATAGTGCACTACCCTGTGAACCCTGGTCAAAACAAGTGCACTGTATAGGGAATATAGTTTACTACCCTGTGAACCCTGGTCAAAACAAGTGCACTGTATAGGGAATATAGTGCACTACCCTGTGAACCCTGGTCAAAACAAGTGCACTGTATAGGGAATATAGTTTACTACCCTGTGAACCCTGGTCAAAACAAGTGCACTGTATAGGGAATATAGTGCACTACCCTGTGAACCCTGGTCAAAACAAGTGCACTGTATAGGGAATATAGTGCACTACCCTGTGAACCCTGGTCAAAACAAGTGCACTGTATAGGGAATATAGTGCACTACCCTGTGAACCCTGGTCAAAACAAGTGCACTGTATAGGGAATATAGTGCACTACCCTGTGAACCCTGGTCAAAACAAGTGCACTGTATAGGGAATATAGTGCACTACCCTGTGAACCCTGGTCAAAACAAGTGCACTGTATAGTACGTTGTACGGTACCTGGTGCTTAATTGCTCTCATTAGCACCCAGCGCCTCTCCCGTTATCCTCCCGGTACTCTCAGTGCAATTAACCGGCTGCCTCCGATATGTTACGAGGCGGAATATCACGTCGGGTCAAGAGAGATAAAGGAGCCTAATTAATTCTCACTTAAATTAACAATCTCACATTTCATAGGCGTTTAAAATGGCCCCTTTCTCTATGCAGTCCTAACGAGGAATATTGAAGATGATGACAGTGGTGGTTAAATGAGGTGGAGGTGGCTTTTGTTTAGGAGAAGAAGAGGACAGGAAATGTGCGTGGGGGGGGGCATTGAGTGTGTGAGACAGGGGAGTAAGATGAAAATCAGAAGCCATTGTCGTGTTTGACAGCAAGCGCCTTTGCAGTGATTGCCTGTGTTAATTAATTTGTGAAATGGGGGGAGATGAGAGGAGAGGAGGGGAGAGGAGAGAGGTGACGAGAGGAAACGAGGGGAGAGAACAGAAGAGAGACTGACAGACACATCGACTGGCCAAGGCTGTCGAGAGAGAGAGAGAGAGAGAGAGAGAGAGAGAATGGGAAAGAGAGAGAATGGGAAAGAGAGAGAGAGAGAATGGGAAGAGAGAGAAGGAGAGAGAGAGGGAGAGGAGAAAGGACTGGAGGGGACAGGTGCCAGTAGAAGTAGAGGACACTGCATACTTCAGAACACCCCCCCCCACACACACACACGGACACACACAGACACATAGTAACTATAAAGTACAAGAGAGAAGATGTGTCATGGATGTTCTCCTCTCCTTGTCATTATAGATGACAACCTGATGTTCTCTCTCCTTGTCATTATAGATGACAACCTGATGTTCTCCTCTCCTTGTCATTATAGATGACAACCTGATGTTCTCCTCTCCTTGTCATTATAGATGACAACCTGATGTTCTTCTCTCCTTGTCATTATAGATGACAACCTGATGTTCTCCTCTCCTTGTCTTTATAGATCAAATCAAATGTATTTATAAAGCCCTTCGTACATCAGCTGATATCTCAAAGTGCTGTACAGAAACCCAGCCTAAAACCCCAAACAGCAAGCAATGCAGGTGTAGAAGCACGGTTTAGTTTATCATGCTCTTTATATGACTCATACCAGCCTATCAGGAGGTTTAGTTTATCATGCTCTTTATATGACTCATACCAGCCTATCAGGAGGTTTAGTTTATCATGCTCTTTATATGACTCATACCAGCCTATCAGGAGGTTTAGTTTATCATGATCTTTATATGACTCCTACCAGCCTATCAGGAGGTTTAGTTTATCATGCTCTTTATATGACTCCTACCAGCCTATCAGGAGGTTTAGTTTATCATGATCTTTATATGACTCCTACCAGCCTATCAGGAGGTTTAGTTTATCATGCTCTTTATATGACTCCTACCAGCCTATCAGGAGGTTTAGTTTATCATGATGACTCATACCAGCCTATCAGAGGTTTAGTTTATTTCTTTATATGACTCCTACCAGCCTATCAGGAGGTTTAGTTTATCATGCTCTTTATATGACTCATACCAGCCTATCAGGAGGTTTAGTTTATCATGATCTTTATATGACTCCTACCAGCCTATCAGGAGGTTTAGTATAGATGACAACCTGATGTTCTCCTCTCCTTGTCATGGATTGTTAAAGTCATTATAGATGACAACCTGATGTTCTCCTCTCCTTGTCATGGATTGTTAAAGTCATTATAGATGACAACCTGATGTTATCCTCTCCCCTCGAGGCTCCAGAACAATTATTATTCAGTTATTTATTTGGGCTAATTGGTCTATTTGTGCGCGGGCATCGTTGCAACCACAGATTAATGTTTAACACCTGAGATTGGGGCTGTGTGTGTGTGTGTGTTTATGTGTGTGTGTGTGTGTGTGTGTGTGTGTGTGTGTGTTTGTGTGGGTGTGTGTGTGTGTGTGTGTGTGTGTGTGTGTGTGTGTGTGTGTGAGTGTGTGTGTGTGTGTGTGTGTGTGTGTGTGTGTGTGTGTGTGTGTGTGTGTGTGTGTGTGTGTGTGTGTGTGTACTGAACAGGTGTGAAGCGTGAGATGTGATTCCTCTCTGTCTCAAAACGGTAACCAGAAATCTTGTACTGTTTGTCTAATGATTTATTCATCAAAAACAACACATTTACAATTCTTGTCATCCAAGCCACTGTGTGAGCAGCACAGACGCAAGCACGCACGCATGCACACACGTGTGTGCGTGTGTATCTGTGAGGTGACGGCATGTATTTCAGACAGACGAACACACACATCACTCCTTCAAGCTGCTCGAGGGGCTTATATGAGGAATATGCCAATTCATTTGTCTGTTTGGTGTGTGTGACATTTAGAATCATTATTTTCAGTGAGTTGTTCTTGACAGCAGTACATGAATAGAAGTGGTTATTGAGTCTCAGCATTTGTTACAGCTGAGTCGCAGTCTGACAATTTATTTTTCGTTTTAGTTGGTGAATGTCGGAATCAGTTGTCTTTTTTCTCTCTAAACATGATAAACTTTCTCTTTTTTTTGCCTCTATTCTACCTTTTTATTCTGCCTATGCTTCATATCGAAGTTAAACTAATATGTTCTGTAGATACGGCTGACTACCTGATATATCTTGTTTAGACTAATACATTCTGTAGATAAGGCTGACTCCCTGATATATCTTGTTTAGACTAATACATTCTGTAGATACGGCTGACTCCCTGATATATCTTGTTTTAGACTAATACATTCTGTAGATAAGGCTGACTCCCTGATATATCTTGTTTAGACTAATACATTCTGCAGATAAGGCTGACTCCCTGATATATCTTGTTTAGACTAATACATTCTGTAGATAAGGCTGACTCCCTGATATATCTTGTTTAGACTAATACATTCTGTAGATAAGGCTGACTCCCTGATATATCTTGTTTAGACTAATACATTCTGTAGATAAGGCTGACTCCCTGATATATCTTGTTTAGACTAATACATTCTGTAGATAAGGCTGACTCCCTGATATATCTTGTTTAGACTAATACATTCTGTAGATAAGGCTGACTCCCTGATATATCTTGTTTAGACTAATACATTCTGTAGATAAGGCTGACTCCCTGATATATCTTGTTTAGACTAATACATTCTGTAGATAAGGCTGACTCCCTGATATATCTTGTTTAGACTAATACATTCTGTAGATAAGGTTTAGACTAATACATTCTGACTCCCTGATATATCTTGTTTAGACTAATACATTCTGTAGATAAGGCTGACTCCCTGATATATCTTGTTTTAGACTAATACATTCTGTAGATAAGGCTGACTCCCTGATATATCTTGTTTTAGACTAATACATTCTGTAGATAAGGCTGATTCCCTGATATATCTTGTTTTAGACTAATACATTCTGTAGATAAGGCTGACTCCCTGATATATCTTGTTTTAGACTAATACATTCTGCAGATAAGGCTGACTCCCTGATATATCTTGTTTTAGACTAATACATTCTGTAGATAAGGCTGACTACCTGATATATCTTGTTTAGACTAATACATTCTGTAGATAAGGCTGACTCCCTGATATATCTTGTTTTAGACTAATACATTCTGCAGATAAGGCTGACTCCCTGATATATCTTGTTTTAGACTAATACATTCTGTAGATAAGGCTGACTCCCTGATATATCTTGTTTAAGACAGTTTAAAACAGATGCCAGCCCCTATTTTTCTTTTCTTTACCAAAGAAAGCAACCAGAAGACAAAACAGTTCAGATAATTAACTGGTAAAAGTGGTGTGAGGTTGGAAACCTGAAAGGGCTGATATGAAAACCTCAAAAACCAACATACAAATAGGCTGAGCCCTAGCCTACTACTAGGTAGTTTAGTTCATCAGGCTGACCCCTAGTCTACTACTAGATAGTTTAGTTCATCAGACTGACCCCTGACCACTAGTCTACTACTAGATAGTTTAGTTCATCAGGCTGACCCCTAGTCTACTACTAGGTAGTTTAGTTCATCAGACTGACCCCTAGTCTACTACTAGGTAGTTTAGTTCATCAGACCGACCCCTAGTCTTCTACTAGGTAGTTTAGTTCATCAGGCTGACCCCTTTCCCCTAGTCTACTACTAGGTAGTTTAGTTCATCAGACTGACCCCTAGTCTTCTACTAGGTAGTTTAGTTCATCAGACTGACCCCTAGTCTTCTACTAGGTAGTTTAGTTCATCAGGCTGACCCCTGTCCCCTAGTCTACTACTAGGTAGTTTAGTTCATCAGACTGACCCCTGACCCCTAGTCTACTACTAGGTAGTTTAGTTCATCAGACTGACCCCTGTCCCCTAGTCTACTACTAGGTAGTTTAGTTCATCAGGCTGACCCCTGTCCCCTAGTCTACTACTAGGTAGTTTAGTTCATCAGACTGACCCCTGACCCCTAGTCTACTACTAGGTAGTTTAGTTCATCAGACTGACCCCTAGTCTACTACTAGGTAGTTTAGTTCATCAGACTGACCCCTGTCCCCTAGTCTACTACTAGGTAGTTTAGTTCATCAGACTGACCCCTAGTCTACTACTAGGCAGTTTAGTTCATCAGACTGACCCCTAGTCTACTACTAGGTAGTTTAGTTCATCAGACTGACCCCTAGTCTACTACTAGGTAGTTTAGTTCATCAGACTGACCCCTAGTCTACTACTAGGTAGTTTAGTTCATCAGACTGACCCCTAGTCTACTACTAGGTAGTCTTTAGGTAGTTTAGTTCATCAGACTGACCCCTAGTCTACTACTAGGTAGTTTAGTTCATCAGACTGACCCCTAGTCTACTACTAGGTAGTTTAGTTCATCAGACTGACCCCTAGTCTACTACTAGGTAGTTTAGTTCATCAGACTGACCCCTAGTCTACTACTAGGTAGTTTAGTTCATCAGACTGACCCCTAGTCTACTACTAGGTAGTTTAGTTCATCAGACTGACCCCTAGTCTACTACTAGGTAGTTTAGTTCATCAGACTGACCCCTAGTCTACTACTAGGTAGTTTAGTTCATCAGACTGACCCCTAGTCTACTACTAGGTAGTTTAGTTCATCAGACTGACCCCTAGTCTACTACTAGGTAGTTTAGTTCATCAGACTGAGTTTAGTTCCCTGACCCCTAGTCTACTACTAGGCAGTTTAGTTCATCAGACTGACCCCTAGTCTACTACTAGGTAGTTTAGTTCATCAGACTGACCCCTAGTCTTCTACTAGGACCCCTAGTCTTCTACTAGGTAGTTTAGTTCATCAGACTGACCCCTGACCCCTAGTCTACTACTAGGCAGTTTAGTTCATCAGACTGACCCCTAGTCTACTACTAGGTAGTTTAGTTCATCAGACTGACCCCTAGTCTACTACTAGGTAGTTTAGTTCATCAGACTGACCCCTAGTCTACTACTAGGCAGTTTAGTTCATCAGACTGACCCCTAGTCTTCTACTAGGTAGTTTAGTTCATCAGACTGACCCCTGACCCCTAGTCTACTACTAGGCAGTTTAGTTCATCAGACTGACCCCTAGTCTACTACTAGGTAGTTTAGTTCATCAGACTGACCCCTAGTCTACTCTTGAAGTTGTTGAGCGATGATGATGTTTTGGCGATGTGAAGATAGGAAATTCAGACTCTGGAACCTCTGTATCTTCTATGTGAGAAGCGGGAGTGGGAGGAGCGGGAGTGGGAGGAGCGGTAGTGGGAGAAGCGGGAGTGGGAGGAGCGGTAGTGGGAGGAGCGGTAGTGGGAGGAGCGGTAGTGGGAGGAGCGGTAGTGGGAGGAGCGGTAGTGGGAGGAGCGGTAGTGGGGAGGGTGAAGGTTATCACAGTGTCTTGTGTTGTATGCATGGATTTGGGAATGAACCTGGAAGAATCCATTGAAGGGTTTAGGTAGGTTGTCTGGGAGGCATGTGTACTGGTAGATGAAGGTGCATGATTAAAGTATATTCATGTTGTAGATGGACATCATATTGAGTGTCTTGGACAGAGGGGCAGATGAAGACAAGTAAGAGGAGGTGGCTAGTTTTGGAAATGTATTTTGTGTGATGAGTCATTTGTTTGAAGTAGGAAGCATATGTACTGGCCCACACAATATTAGGGTAATTGAGATATGGGTCAATTAAACTGTAGTATAGTGTCAGGAAGCAAAAGCCTGATGAACCAAACCTCTAATCTTTCTGATGATACCAATTTACTTCATCACTTTGCTGCAGACAAAATATGAAAGTGAATATGTTCTTTCCAGGACAACTTGTCATCAACTAGAACATGTGTTTCCTAACCCAGGTCCTCCAGTACCCCTGACTGTACACAGTTTAGTTGTATCCCTGGACAAACACATCTCATTCAACTCATTGAGGCTTGATGATTAGTTGACCAGTTGAATCAGGTGTACTTGTCCAGGGTTATAATAACAATGTGTTATGTTGGGGGTAATGTTGGGGGTACTGGAGGAGGAACTGTTGGAGGTACTGTTGGGGGTACTGGAGGAGGAACTGTTGGAGGTACTGTTGGGGGTACTGGAGGAGGAACTGTTGGAGGTACTGTTGGGGGTACTGGAGGAGGAACTGTTGGAGGTACTGTTGGGGGTACTGTTTGAGGTATTGTTGGGAGTACTGGAGGAGGTACTGTTGGAGGTACTGTTGGAGGTACTGTTGGGGGTACTGTTGGAGGTACTGTTGGAGGTACTGGAGGAGGTACTGTTGGAGGTACTGTTGGAGGTACTGGAGGAGGTACTGTTGGAGGTACTGGTACTGTTGGAGGTACTGTTGGAGGTACTGTTGGGGGTACTGGAGGAGGTACTGTTGGGGGTACTGGAGGAGGTACTGTTGGAGGTACTGTTGGGGGTACTGGTGGAGGTACTGTTGGGGGTACTGGTGGGGGTACTGGTGGAGGTACTGTTGGGGGTACTGGAGGAGGTACTGTTGGGGGGTACTGGTGGGGGTTCTGGTGGGGATACTGTTGGGGATACTGGTGGGGGTACTGTTGGGGGTACTGGAGGAGGTACTGTTGGGGGTACTGGAGGAGTTACTGTTGGGGGTACTGGAGGAGGTACTGTTGGGGGTACTGGAGGAGGTACTGTTGGGGGTACTGGGGGGTACTGGTGGGGGGTACTGTAGGGGTACTGGAGGAGGTACTGTTGGGGGTACTGTACTTGGGGGTACTGGTGGAGGTACTGTTGGGGGTACTGGTGGAGGTACTGTTGGAGGAGTTTTTCATTTAAAGATGGTTAGTTTATCTATTTGTCCTCTTTATCACTTGTTGACCAGTCCTGTTTGCTCTCTCTCTCTCTCTCTCTCTCTCTCTCTCTCTCTCTCTCTCTCTCTCTCTCTCTCCTGCAAAAAAATATATGCAAATGTGATCATCTGCTCTCTCTGTAGGTGGTGGTTTTAATTGATTAATAGTAGTTGTGTGTTTGATCGGTCGCAGCTCTGTAACCTAAGACGATATTTGTCAAGCTGTTCGGTTTAAAGGAGCTTGAATGCTTTTCCTATTATTTGTCATTTCCAGCCTGTAATGGGGTACATCTCAAATGGCACCCTATTCCCCACATAGTGCACTAGTTCTGACCAGGGTGCCGTTTGGGACGAAAGAGGGGTCTTTTACACCACCTGTTCCTCAAAGCGAGGGAACCCACTTTCTGTCATATTACCTTTGACTCCTAACTAGTGTTCTCTAGTCTATAACCTTGACTACTAACTAGTGTTCTCTAGTCTATAACCTTGACTACTAACTAGTGTTCTCTAGTCTATAACCTTGACTACTAACTAGTGTTCTCTAGTCTATAACCTTGACTACTAACTAGTGTTCTCTAGTCTATAACCTTGACTACTAACTAGTGTTCTCTAGTCTAGAACCTTGACAACTAGCTACTGTTCTCTAGTCTATAACCTTGACTACTAACTAGTGTTCTCTAGTCTAGAACCTTGACTACTAACTAGTGTTCTCTAGTCTAGAACCTTGACTACTAACTAGTGTTCTCTAGTCTATAACCTTGACTACTACCTTGTGTTCTCTAGTCTAGAACCCTTACAACTTACTAGTGTTATCTGGACTATAACCTTGACAACTAACTCGTGTTCTCTAGACTATCACATTGACTACTAACTAGTGTTTATGACCATGACTACTAACTAGTGTTATCTAGTCTATAACTTTGACTACACACTTGTGTCCTCTAGGATAGAACCTTGACTATTAACTGGTGGTATTCTCAAATATAACACCCTCCCTCCCTCCCTCCCTCCCTCCCTCCCTCCCTCCCTCCCTCCCTCCCTCCCTCCCTCCCTCCCTCCCTCCCTCCCTCCCTCCCCCTCCCTCCCTCCCTCCCTCCCCCTCCCTACCTCCCTCCCTCCCTCCCTCCCTCCCTACCTACCTCCCTCCCTCCCTCCCTCCCTCCCTCCGTCCTTTCCTTCTCTCCTTCTGAGATGAGAGGGATCGGGCAAAGAAAAAAAAAACAAGAATATGCAAATGTGATCATCTGCTCTCTCTGTAGGTGGTGGTTTTAATTGATTAATAGTAGTTGTGTGTTTGATCGGTCGCAGCTCTGTAACCTAAGACGTTATTTGTCAAGCTGTTCGGTTTAAAGGAGCTTGAATGCTTTTCCTATTATTTGTCATTTCCAGCCTGTAATGGGTTACATCCCAAATAGCACCCTATTCCCTATATAGTGCACTAGTTCTGACCAGTGCCTATAGAGCTCTGGTTCAAAGTAGTGCACTACAGTATATATGAAATAGGGTGTCATTTGGGACACAAACATCTTTTCTTCCCCGTTACCCGACAACCGACATCGATTCTAATTTAAAAAATGTGTGTTGTCGTGCCATAAATCTGAAGGAGAAATGTGATATTTGTGTCCCAAATGGCACCATATTCCCTTCATAGCACCCTATTCCCTTCATAGCACCCTATTCCCTTCATAGCACCCTATTCCCTTCATAGCACCCTATTCCCTTCACAGCACCCTATCCCCTTCATAGCACCCTATTAACCTTCATAGCACCCTATTCCCTTCATAGCACCCTATTCCCTTCATAGCACCCTATTCCCTTCATAGCACCCTATTCCCTTCATAGCACCCTATTCCCTTCATAGCTCCCTATTCCCTTCATAGCACCCTATTCCCTTTATAGCACCCTATTCCCCACTACTTTTGACCAGGGCCCACAGGGGAGTAGGCTGCCATTTGGGACGAAGGCCTGGTCTTCCACACTACCTGTTCCTCAAAGCTCTGCCAGAGACTTAGTTGGATATAAGTGAGAGAACCCACTTCCTGTCATATTACCTTTGACTCCTAACTAGTGTTCCCTAATCTATAGCCTTGACTACTAACTAGTGTTCCCTAATCTATAGCCTTGACTTCTAACTAGTGTTCCCTAATCTATAGCCTTGACTACTAACTAGTGTTCCCTAATCTATAGCCTTGACTACTAACTAGTGTTCCCTAATCTATAGCCTTGACTACTAACTAGTGTTCTCTAGTCTATAACCTTGACTACTAACTAGTGTTCTCTAGTCTATAACCTTGACTACTAACTAGTGTTCTCTAGTCTAGAACCTTGACTACTAACTAGTGTTCTCTATTTTATAACCTTGACTCCTAACTAGTGTTCTCTAGACTAGAACCTTGACTACTAACTAGTGTTCTCTATATTATAACCTTGACTACTAACTAGTGTTCTCTAGTCTATAACCTTACTACTAACTAGTGTTCTCTAGTCTATCACCTTGACTACTAACTAGTGTTCTCTAGTCTATCACGTTGACTACTAACTAGTGTTCTCTAGTCTATCACCTTGACTACTAACTAGTGTTCTCTAGTCTATCACCTTGACTACTAACTAGTGTTCTCTAGTCTATAACCTGACTACTAACTAGTGTTCTCTAGTCTATAACCTGACTACTAACTAGTGTTCTCTATTTTATAACGTTGACTACTAACTAGTGTTCTCTAGTCTATAACCTTACTACTAACTAGTGTTCTCTAGTCTATCACCTTGACTACTAACTAGTGTTCTCTAGTCTATCACCTTGACTACTAACTAGTGTTCTCTAGTCTATCACCTTGACTACTAACTAGTGTTCTCTAGTCTATCACCTTGACTACTAACTAGTGTTCTCTAGTCTATAACCTGACTACTAACTATTGTTCTCTAGTCTATAACCTGACTACTAACTAGTGTTCTCTATTTTATAACCTTGACTACTAACTAGTGTTCTCTAGTCTATCACCTTGACTACTAACTAGTGTTCTCTAGTCTCTAATGTTGTACTTGAAAAGGAACTTGATAGACGTGTGTGTGTGTGTGTGTGTGTGTGTGTGTGTGTGTGTGTGTGTGTGTGTGTGTGTGTGTGTGTGTGTGTGTGTGTGTGTGTGTGTGTGTGTGTGTGTGTGTGTGTGTGTGTAAACTCAGTGAGCTGAACCCGTGGAAGGTTTGTGTGTGTATAAACTCAGCTTGCATCAAACCTAATTGGTTTAGACTGTAATACCCGTGGATGCCAGCCGTCAAATGGATCTAATTAAGAGATGAAACAACCTTCAAAGTTGCAAACAACAACAACAACGTTTGAGTTTTTACTGATCCACTTCTCTTCTCCTTCTCTGGTGGCTTTATTGGGAGGCCAGCCCACTTACTTTGACTTTATCCATATTTTTTATTTAGCATGTTGAGAGACAGATCCCCTCTACTTGAAACACTTGTTTACTGGTGGGAAACGGGGTTGTCGGTGACTGGATAGCCCTTTGATCAGAGGAGAAGTGAACAAGGTTGAGAGAACAGATAGATGCAGAAGCTGCCCCTCTGACTAAGACCTGGTGCTTTGTGGATCATGGGAAAAGCGCGAGGTGGGGCACACCCAGAGGACATTATTTAGTGTCCAGGTGCTGACTAACGATGAATAAACTGGAAGCTATACAAATAAATAAAGAGAGTCGTACATTATATATCTACATATAATTATATATCTACATATAAATACAGTTGAAGTCGGAAGTTTAAATACACTTATGTTGGAGTCATTAAAACTCATTTTTCAACCACTCCACACATTTCTTGTTAACAAACTACAGTTTTGGCAAGTCGGTTAGGACATTTACTGTGTGCATGACACAAGTCATTTTTCCAACAATTGTTTAAAAGACAGATTATTTCACTTATTATTCACTGTGTCACAATTCCAGTGGGTCAGAAGTTTAAATACAGTAAGTTGACTGTGTTTTAAACAGCTTGGAAAATTCCCGAAAATGATGTCATGGCTTTAGAAGCTTCTGATAGGCTAATTGACATCATTTGAGTCAATTGGAGGTACCTGTGGATGTTTCAAGGCCTACCTTCAAGGCCTACGCCATTCTGCCACAACTTTGGAAGTATGCTTGGGGTCATTGTCCATTTGGAAGACCCATTTGTGAACAAGCTTTAACTTCCTGACTGATGTCTTGAGGTGTTGCTTCAATGATTCCATCTATTTTGTGAAGTGCATCAGTCCCTCCTGCAGCAAAGCACCACAACATGATGCTGCCACCCCCGTGCTTCACAGTTGAGATGGTATTCTTCGGCTTGCAAGCCTCCCCCTTTTTCCTCCAAACATAACGATGGGCATTATGTCCAAACAGTTCTATTTTTGTTTCATCAGACAAGAGGACCTTTCTCCAAAAAGTACCATCTTTGTCCCCATGTGTAGTTGCAAATCGTAGTCTGGCTTTTTTATTGCGGTTTTGGAGCAGTGGCTTCTTCCTTGCTGAGCAGCCTTTCAGGTTATGTGGATATAGATACTTTTGTACCTGTTTCCTATAGCATCTTCACAAGGTCCTTTGCTGTTGTTCTGGGATTGATTTGCACTTTTCGCACTAAAGTACGTTCATCTCTAGGAGACAGAACGTGTCTCCTTCCTGAGCGGTATGACGGCTGCGTGGTCCCATGGTGTTTATACTTGCGTACTATTGTTTGTACAGATGAACGTGGTACCTTCAGGCGATTGGAAATTGCTCCCAAGGATGAACCAGACTTGTGGAGGTCAACAATGTTTTTCTAAGGTCTTGGCTGATTTCTTTTGATTTTCCCATGATGTCAAGCAAAGAGGCACTGAGTCAATTTGGGACGCGGGAGGCTGTGTCAATTTGGGACGCAGAGGCTGTGTCAATTTGGGACGCAGAGGCTGTGTCAATTTGGACTGCAGGGGCTGGTATGTTCCGGGGTCCTTGTTGGTCCCCGGTTTTATGGGGGGGAATGTGACGACCCTCCCACTCTGTCTGCCGTATTATGTCTTTGTTCTTGTTTCCTTATTAGAATGCCGGTGGGCGGAGTTGGGAGGGTCGGCAGCTACATGGGAAACACCTGGGCCAGGTGTCTCCCAGGATAAATAGACCTCTTCCACATTCATGGAGGAGACTCTCTCCATGCAGACACCTTTGTAGATTGTGTTGTGGTTCTTGGTGGCCTTTTGTTTGTTTGCTTTGGCACCTTTCAACACCCTGCATTATCACATTCATACATGCAAAACACTCACTTACACTACTGATTACACACACCATTGTATATTTTCCTTAGTTGCTTTAGTTAATAAATATATATTTTGTTACTCCTTCTCTCCACGTTGTCTCCCTTTGTTACGGGCTTTGAGCCGGTTCGTGACACCTAACAACCTGGAATTAAAATGGATTTTTTGGGGCGTTTGTATCATTTGATTTACAGAACATGTCCACCACTTTGAAGATGCAAATTATTTTTTATTGTGAAACAAACAAGAAAACTTGAGCATGGATTCACCCTTCAACTTCAATACTTTGAAGAGCCACCTTTTGCAGCAATTACAGTTGTAAGTCTCTTGGGGTATGTCTCTATAAACTTGGCACATTTAGCCACTGGGATATTTGTCCATTCTTCAAGGCAAAACTTCTCCAGCTCCTTTAAGTTGGATGGGTTCCGTCATACCACAGATTCTCAATTGGATTGAGATCTGGACTTTTACTAGGCCATTCCAAGACATTTAAATACTTACCCTTACCCTTAAACCACTCGAGTGTTGCTTTAGCAGTATGCTTAGGGTCATTGTCCTGCTGGAAGATGAACCTCCGTCCCAGTCTCAAATCTCTGGAAGACTGAAACAGGTTTCCCTCAAGAATTTCCCTGCATTTAGCGCCATCCATCATTCCTTAAATTCTGACCAGTTTCCTAGTCCCTGCCGATGAAAAACATCCCCACAGCATGATGCTGCCACCATGAATCTTTACTGTGGGGATGAGAGGTGTTGAGTTTGCGCCAGACATAGCGTTTCCCTTGATGGCCAAATGGCTCACTTTTAGTCTCATCTGACCAGAGTACCTTCTTCCATATGTTTTTTGGAGTCTCCCACATGCCCTTTGGCAAACACCAAATGTTATTTTTTTCTTTAAGCAATGTTTTTTATCTGGCCAATCTTCTGTAAAGCCCAGCTCTGTGGAGTGTACGGCTTTAAAGTGGTCCTATGGACAGATACTCCAATCTCCGCTGTGGAGCTTTGCAGCTCCTTCAGGGTTATCTTTAGTCTCTTTGATTAATGCCCTCCTTGTCTGGTCAGTGAGTTTTGGTGGGCGGCCCTCTCTTGGCAGGTTTGTTGTGGTGCCATATTCTTTCTATTTTTTAATAATGGATTTAATAGTGTTCAAAGTTTCTGATATTTCTTTATATTCCAACCTTGATCTGTACTTCTCCACAACTTTGTCCCTGACCTGTTTGGAGAGCTCCTTGGTCTTCATGGTGCCCCTTGCTTAGTGGTGTTGCAGACTCTAGGGCCTTTCAGAACAGGTGTACATATACTGAGATCATGTGACACTTAGATTGCACACAGGTGGACTTTATTTAACTAATTCTGTGACTTCTGAAGGTAATTGGTTGCACCAGATCTTATTTAGGGGCTTTATAACAAAGGGGTTGAATAGATATGCACACGCCACTTTTCCGTTTTAAAATTTATTGAAACAAGTTATTTTTTTCATTTAATTTAAACAATTTGAACTATTGTGTGGATGTACATTACATGGAATCCAAATAAAAATCAATTTAAATGACAGGTTGTAATGCAACAAAATAGGAAAAACACCAAGGGGGATAAATAATTTTGCAAGGCTCTGTATATATGTATATATATATATAACTCCCAGTAAACCACCAACGGCATCACTGTGCTCTTCAGGGTGATGTCATGAATGCTAGAACCAGGTTATGTAGATCATGCACGCACACACACCACACAACACACACACACACAGTGGTGGAGAGAACAGATAACACCTATCTCCAGCCAGGGAGCAGTCCCAGAGGAACTGACCATCACTTTACACTGATATCAGAGAGCATCCTGTTCCTCAGGGTGACTGGTGTGTGTGTGTACACACTATATATGTGAGGTAAGGGAATGTATTTCTCAGCATTATTGCAGAAAGAATGTATTCAAAAGCAAAGACTCATCCATTTCAATTCACCACTAATCAGTTGAAGTTAACCCTTTAGTCAATGATGAAATCAAATCAAATTGTATTTGTCTCACACACAGGGTGTAAACGGTACAGTGGAATGCTGCCTTACAGTCTCTCTTCAACAGTGCAGTACACATTCATCAACCAACAATTATACTATAATGAAATGAGAAACACACACACACACACATCACACACACACACACATCACACACACACACACACACACACACACACACACACACACACACACACACACACACACACACACATACACACACACACACACATACACACACACACAAAGCTAACGGCTGTGTGTTCGTCAGGTCTGTAATGGCCTGTATATATGCAGGGTTTCATATTTCAATCATTACCATGGTGAGCCTGGTTTAAATTGGTAGTTTAAGAGTTGAAATTGGAAAGTGACTGTCATGTCTGCATGAAGACCCACATTTAAATCCTGTTGGAAAATGAAAAGGGGCCTGGGCTGGCTCTCTGTCTCTCTGTCTTTCTGTCTCTCTGGCTTGATGGCTCTCTGTCTCTCTGTCTCTCTGGCGCTCTCTTGATGGCTCTCTGTCTCTGTCTCTCTGTCTCTCTGGCTCTCTGTCTCTCTGTCTCTCTGTCTCTCTGGCTTGATGGCTCTCTGTCTCTCTAGCTCTCTAGCTCTCTGTCTCTCTGTCTCTCTGTCTCTCTAGCTCTCTGGCTCTCTCTCTGGCTCTCTGTCTCTCTGTCTCTCTGTCTCTCTGTCTCTCTAGTCTCTCTGCTCTCTGTCTCTCTGTCTCTCTGTCTCTCTGTCTCTCTGTCTCTCTAGCTCTGGCTCTCTGTCTCTGTCTCTCTA
>NW_024609322.1:107500-110000 GCF_018296145.1 Oncorhynchus tshawytscha
CAAAACAGTCACCCCATAGACACATGTTTACTTTGTGAAGTGGACTGGATGTGATCTCTGTGGGAATTGAACCCACCACCTTGGCATTGCTAGGCTAGTGACAATGCCTGTCACAGCTCAACCACACAGGACCAGTATTGGGTCTTGTAATACCTATATGCAGTCCTAGCAAAACAGATAATGAGTATTACAGAGATGATTATTAGAGTGTATAAGAGCAATGCTGTTTCTATGGGGGTCAGAGGAAGGACAAGAGCAGAGCGGAGGAGGAAACATTTCATTATGTTGTCCCCTGAATCAATGATTCATTATTGGTACTGTGAGGAACATCTTCCATCGCATTGTTAAATGTCACACAGCTATTCAGCTGCTGCTGTAATGACTGTGTGTGTGTGTGTGTGTGTGTGTGTCTGTTTGTGTCTGTACGTGTGTGTGTGTGCGTGCGTGTGTGTGTGTGTGTGTGTGTGTGTGTCCGACAGCATGTGTGTGTGTGGTAATGAGGTATTTGTATTAATGAATGTTTGGTAGTTATCTGATCCATAAGTAATGTAAGGATGGTCATGTTTGAGGAAGCCTTAACAGATTGTATAGTCATTGAGAACTACAGGCTTGTGTCCTGAATGGCATCCTATTCCCTAGATAGTGCACCACTTTTGACCAGGGCCCATAGGGTTCTAGTCAAATGTAGCGCACTATATAGGGAACAGAGAACCATTTATGATGCAGAATGGTTTGTGAAGCTCATGTTAATATTTATTTGCTGTTGTAAGCATTTTCCTTCCTTCCCTTCTGTTCTCATAGGCTCATTGACTGATTTCCACATGGATAATACCTGGCTAGTAGTGGTTCCTGGGATGAGAGCATGTGAAGGAATTAGAAACAGATTGGGTAGAGGGTGAGAAATACTATAGAGAGAAGGAGAGACCAAGGGATTCAAAAATAGACAGACAGAGAGATGGAGAGAGAGAAATCGAGAGATAGAGAGAGAGAACGAGATAGATAAATATATTGGGGAAATGCTCTGCGTTATCATTAACAGCAGACTAGTACATTTCTTTCAGTGAAAACAATGTACTGAGCAAATGTCAAATTGCCTTTTCAATAATTACCGTATGACAGACCACGTATTCACCCTAATTGACAAACAAACAAAACAAAGGCAAAGTCTTCTTATGCTTTGTTAATTTCAAAAAAGCTTTTGACTCAATTTGGCATCAGAGTCTGCTTTACAAATTGATGGAAAGCAGTGTTGGGGGAAAAACATATGAAAATCTAAAATATATGTACACAAACAACGCGTGAGGTTAAATTTTTCCAAAAAACACACATTTCTTCCCACAGGGCCATGGGGTGAGACAGGGATGCAGCTTAAGCCCCACCCTCTTCAACATATATATCAGCGAATTGGCGAGGGCACTAGAACAGTCTGCAGCACCCGGCCTCACCCTACTAGAATCTGAAGTCAAATGTCAGTTTGCTGATGATCTGGTTCTTCTGTCCCCAACCAAGGAGGGCCAACAGCAGCACCTAGAACGTCTGCACAGATTCTGTCAGACGAGGGCCCAGACAGTAAATCTCAGTAAGACAAAAATAAATTTGCCAGGACCACAAATACAAATTCCATCTAGACACCGTTGCCCTAGAGGAAACAAAAAATAATGATACGTACCTCGTCCTAATCAGGTAACTTCCACAAAGCTGTGAACAATCTGAGAGACAAGGTAAGAAGGGTCTTCTATGTCATCAAAAGGACCATAACATTTGACATACCAAATAGGATCTGGCTTAAAATACTTGAATCAATTATAGAACCCATTTCCCTTTATGGTTGTGAGATCTGGGGTCCGCTCACCAACCAAGAATTCACAAAATGGGACCAACACCAAATTGAGACACTGAATGCAGAATTCTGCTAAAATATTCACTGTGTACAACGTAAAACTCAAAATAATGCAGAGCAGAATTAGGCTGATACCCACTAATGATCAAAATCCAGAAAAGAGCTGTTAAATTTTGCATTCACCTAAAAGGAAGTGATTCCCAAACCATCCATAACAAAGCCATCACCTACAGAGAGATGAACCTGGAGAAGAGTCCCCTACGCAAGCTGGTCCTGGGACAGAAACACAAACACACCTCACAGAGCCTCAGGACAGCAACACAATTAGACCCAACCAAATCATGAGAAAACAAAAAGATAATTACTTACATATTGGAAATAATTAACAAAAAAACTAGACTGTTATTTGGCCCCTAGCAGAGAATACTCAGTGGCAGAATACCTGACCACTGACTGACCCAAACTTACAGAAAGCTTTGACTATGTACAGACTCAGTGAGCATAGCCTTGCTATTGAGAGAGGCTCCTGAAGGCAGACCTGTCTCTCAAGAGAAGACAGGCTATGTGCTCACTGCCCACAAGGTGGAAACTGAGCTGTACTTCCTAACCTCCTGACAAATGTATGACCATATTAGAGACACATATTTCCCTCAGAATGCA
>NW_024609322.1:115000-139649 GCF_018296145.1 Oncorhynchus tshawytscha
AAGAACAGGGCAACCAGTGAGGAACAAACACATATTTGTGTTTATTTATTTTCCCTTTTGTACTTTAACCATTTGTACATCGTTACAACACTCTATATATACATAATATGCCATTTGTAATGCCTTTATTCTTTTGGAACTTCTGTGAGTGTAATGTTACTGTTCATTTTTGTTTATTTCAATTTTGTTTATTATGGACTTCACTTGCTTTGGCAAGATAGCATGATAGAGAGAGAGAGAGTATGATAGAGAGAGAGAGTATGATTTAGAGATCGTATGATAGATAGTAAGATAGAGAGAGATAATGGTAGAGAGAGTATTTATTTATTTGATGAAGAGAGAGTATGATAGAGAAATAGTATGATAGAGAGATAGTATGATAGAGAGATGGTATGATAGAGAGTATGATAGAGAGATGGTATGATAGAGAGAGAGTATGATAGAGAGATGGTATGATAGAGAGATGGTATGATAGAGAGATGGTATGATAGAGAGATGGTATGATAGAGAGTATGATAGAGAGATAGTATGATAGAGAGAGAGTATGATAGAGAGATAGTATGATAGAGAGATGGTATACAGATCCACAAAGAATTTGAAAACAAGTATTTTGATATCTACTGGGTGAAATTCCACAGTGTGCCATCACAGCAGCAAGATTTGTGATGCACGAGAAAAGGGCAACCAGTGAAGAACAAACACCATTGTAAATACAACCCATATTTAGCTTATTTATTTTATCTTGTGTCCTTTAGCCATTTGTACATTGACACTGTATGACATTTGTAATGTCTTTACTGTTTTGAAACTTCTGTATGTGTAATGTTTACTGTTAATTTTTGTTGTTTTTCACTTTATATATTCACTTTGTATGTTGTCTACCTATGCTTTGGCAATGTTAACACATGTTTATGCAATAAAGCCCTTGAATTGAATTGAATTGAGTATGATAGAGAGATATTATGCTAGAGAGTATTATAGAGAGAGGGTATTATAGAGAGAGAGTATGCTAGAGAGAGAGTATGCTAGAGAGAGAGTATGCTAGAGAGATAGTTGTCTGCTTGTCTTTGTGTCAGATGGTGTTTTTCCTGTGTACACAAGAGAAGGGCACTGTGCAGCGCATGACAAGGAGCCGATATGTGTGTGTGAGTCAGAACCGTTATGTCACTTTGACCTGTCTGCTGGTTATTGCTGTTGGGGTAGGAGACAGGTGAGTAGTTGCTATGGTGACCAGAGGGGGCCAGGCCTAGTATTGTAGGGAGATCAACCCAGATTCAAGGTGAAATTCTAGGTTTTTGTAGATCCCCAGGACGTTGGGAGACTCCGTCCAAACCGTCCACTGGGATGGAACCCGGTCTATAAAAGACCAATCAGATGCTCAGACCACTGCACCATTCAGACACAAAGAATAAGCAAGGAAAGTCAGAATTAATGGCTTAACTAAACCGTGGAGTTGTTTTTCTGAACTTGACGAATCACAATTAATGCCTGAATTTAATTAACTCTATCCCAAACCTTCACCTTAACCCTGACCAATCAAAATTAATGCCTGAATTTAATTAACCCTATCCCAAACCTTCACCTTAACCCTGACCAATCAAAATGAATGCCTGAATTTAGCCCTAACTCTAACAAATCGTAAATAATGCATTTCTGTTTTACTTAACCAAGTCAAAATGAATGGATAAATCAAGGCAAGTCAAAACCAGCCACCAAGGCCAATGTGAGCTAATTAGTAATATATATCTACATATTTAGTTTAGCAACTTCGACATTTAACATTTGGAGCAACTTCAAAATTTGGCGTTTTTAGAAAAATATGGGAAAATATTTAATTGTGTAGTGAGACTGTGAGAGCTTGTAACGTTTTGTGTTCTGATAGTCTTTACAGCTGTTCTATTTCTGGTTTGGTCCAGTGGGGTTATGTTTAACCTCTCCCTGGTCCAGTGGGGTTATGTTTAACCTCTCCCTGGTCCAGTGGGGTTATGTTTAACCTCTCCCTGGTCCAGTGGGGTTATGTTTAACCTCTCCCTGGTCCAGTGGGGTTATGTCCAGTGGGGTTATGTTTAACCTTTCCCTGGTCCAGTGGGGGTTTATGTTTAACCTCTCCCTGGTCCTGGTCCAGTGGGGTTATGTTTAACCTCTCCCTGGTCCAGTGGGGTTATGTTTAACCTCTCCAGTGGGGTTATGTTTAACCTCTCCCTGGTCCAGTCTATCCAGATCCAGTGGGGTTATGTTTAACCTCTCCCTGGTCCAGTGGGGTTATGTTTAACCTCGCCCTGGTCCAGTGGGGTTATGTTTAACATCTCCCAGTGGGGTTATGTTTAACCTCTCCCTGGTCCAGTGGGGTTATGTTTAACCTCTCCCTGGTCCAGTGGGGTTATGTTTAACCTCTCCCTGGTCCAGTGGGGTTATGTTTAACCTCTCCCTGGTCCAGTGGGGTTATGTTTAACCTCTCCCTGGTCCAGTGGGGTTATGTTTAACCTCTCCCTGGTCCAGTGGGGTTATGTTTAACCTCTCCCTGGTCCCAGTGGGGTTATGTTTAACCTCTCCCTGGTCCAGTGTTACAGTGGGGTTATGTTTAACCTCTCCCTGGTCCAGTGGGGTTATGTTTAACCTCTCCCTGTTCCAGTGTTACAGTGGGGTTATGTTTAACCTCCCTCCCAGCCCAGTGGGGTTATGTTTAACCTCTCCCTGGTCCAGTGTTACAGTGGGGTTATGTTTAACCTCTCCCTGGTCCAGTGTTACAGTGGGGTTATGTTTAACCTCTCCCTGGTCCAGTGGGGTTATGTTTAACCTCTCCCTGTTCCAGTGTTACAGTGGGGTTATGTTTAACCTCTCCCTGGCCCAGTGGGGTTATGTTTAACCTCTCCCTGGTCCAGTGTTACAGTGGGGTTATGTTTAACCTCTCCCTGGTCCAGTGGGGTTATGTTTAACCTCTCCCTGTTCCAGTGTTACAGTGGGGTTATATTTAACCTCTCCCTGGTCCCAGTGGGGTTATGTTTAACCTCTCCCTGGTCCAGTGTTACAGTTGGGTTATGTTTAAGCTCTCCCTGGTCCAGTGTTACAGTGGGGTTATGTTTAACCTCTCCCTGGTCCAGTGTTACAGTGGGGTTATGTTTAACCTCTCCCTGATCCAGTGTTGCGCCACACACACACAGACACACACAGACAGTGACCAGGTAATTGGTTTAATGTCTATCTGTGGAAACATAACATAGTTTACTAAAAAGACTATCATCTCGTCAGCTCATTTCTCTTCCCATAGAGACTCCCTAGATTTATCCCAAATGCCACCCTATGCCCTATATAGTGCACTACTTTGGACCCTAAAGGCCCTGCCAGAAGCAGTATACTATATAGGGAGTAGGGGGCCCCTGAGAACCCTGAGTCTCTCCCAGGCCAGCTGCTGCTGGGTGGCTCTCCTAACCTCTCCACATCACATCACACACACACACACACACACACACACACACACACACACACACACACACACACACACACACACACACCCCTCTCCCTCCACACCACACACACACACTACCCCCTCTCCACACCACACACACACACTACTCCCCTCACACCACACACACACACACACACACACACACACACACACACACATACACACACACACACACACACACACACACACACACTACTCCCTCTCCACATCAAACACGCCGACCCATTTCCCCCTCAGCACTAAATCTCTTTAATTCCATCATCTGTTGCCCATTGAGGCCGGCAATTTTGTCTTTATGCAGCGTTTTAGTGTGTTATTAAGGATTGTGTCTGGTCTCTGGCCAGGACTGTGTACACAGAGGTGTCCGTTAGTGCTGCTTCTCTCTAAACCCTCTGGATGAGATCCTCTGGGACAGAGCCAGCCGTTACACTGTTTAAACAGTTGGAGATATAGACACATTATGTTACAGTACAGAACCTCAGCCCTGCTGGTTCAGCTCTGCTAGCTGGATTCAAATAGTTCTCAGGGTGTTCTCTCCCTCGAGAGGTTCAGTGTTTCATATGGAGTCTGTCTGGGGAGCCATGAAAGGCAGAATTGCACTTTTGGGATTATTCTCTTGTTTCAATTGTGCCAGGCAAGCTCAAGCAAGCGCAGCTGACGTGATTGAAAGAAAACAAAGTACTTCTTGAACCCAGGTCTGTTCCAGAGTCCCATCCCGGCCCAGCCTAGAGTTCAGACACACTCCACTACATACGTCAGTAAAACACTTCAAACACTGACTGAAACCACACTAACTGAAACCACACTGACTGAAGCCACACTGACTGAAACCACACTGACTGAAGCCACACTGACTGAAACCACACTGACTGAAACCACACTGACTGAAGCCACACTGACTGAAGCCACACTGACTGAAGCCACACTGACTGAAGCCACACTGACTGAAGCCACACTGACTGAAACTGACTGAAGGCACACTGACTGACTGAAGCCACACTGACTGAAACCACACTGACTGAAGCCACACTGACTGAAGCCACACTGACTGAAGCCACACTGACTGAAGCCACACTGACTGAAGCCACACTGACTGAAACCACACTGACTGAAGCCACACTGACTGAAGCCACACTGACTGAAGCCACACTGACTGAAGCCACACTGACTGAACTGAAGCCACACCACACTGACTGAACCACACTGACTGAAGCCCAGCCACTGACTGAAGCCACACTGACTGAAGCCACACTGACTGAAACCACACTGACTGAAGCCACACTGACTGAAGCCACACTGACTGAAGCCACACTGACTGAAGCCACACTGACTGAAGCCACACTGACTGAAGCCACATTGACTGAAGCCACATTGACTGAAGCCACATTGACTGAAGCCACATTGACTGAAGCCCATTGACTGAAGCCACACTGACTGAAGCCACACTGACTGAAGCCACACTGACTGAAGCCACATTGACTGAAGCCACATTGACTGAAGCCACACTGACTGAAGCCCACTGACTGAAGCCCACATTGACTGAAGCCACCTGAACATTGACTGAAGCCACATTGACTGAAGCCACACTGACTGAAGCCACACTGACTGAAGCCACATTGACTGAAGCCACACTGACTGAAGCCACATTGACTGAAGCCACATTGACTGAAGCCACATTGACTGAAGCCACATTGACTGAAGCCACATTGACTGAAGCCACATTGACTGAAGCCACACTGACTGAAGCCACATTGACTGAAGCCACATTGACTGAAGCCACATTGACTGAAGCCACATTGACTGAAGCCACACTGACTGAAGCCACATTGACTGAAGCCACATTGACTGAAGCCACATTGACTGAAGACCACACTGACTGAAGCCACATTGACTGAAGCCACACTGACTGAAGCCACATTGACTGAAGCCACACTGACTGAAGCCACATTGACTGAAGCCACACTGACTGAAGCCACACTGACTGAAGCCACATTGACTGAAGCCACACTGACTGAAGCCACATTGACTGAAGCCACATTGACTGAAGCCACATTGACTGAAAGCCACACTGACTGAAGCCACATTGACTGAAGCCACATTGACTGAAGCCACATTGAGTCCTAGTATGAAATTACAGACTGCTCTCTCCGACATAATGTAGAATGTGTGTGTGTTTTTTTTGTGTGTGTGTGTGTGTGTGCGTGTGTGTGTGCGTGTGTTTGTGTGAGTGTGTTGTGCATCTATGTGAATAGGTTGACCTCTTAATGAGCAGCTGGAGGTAAAGGTTATGAGAGCTGGAGCGTGACTTCATACTGACATAATTACTGCCATCATTTACAGATATGGTTAATTGATGTTATTTTAGGAGACTTGTAAGAGGTTAGCTGCACCAGGCAATGTATTTAATTCCTTGCTTCCAGATGTATTAAGCAAAACATTGAAAGCCACATTGACTGAAGCCACATTGACAGCCACACTGACTGACACACACATTGACACACACACACACATTGACTGAACTGAACCACACTGACTGAACACACACACAGCCACATTGACTGAACACCACATTGACAATGATGACTACTGCACAAGCAAGAAAATAGGAAAAGACTGACCTGAACTGTGTTTGGGAGATACTGAACATAGAAGCCACCTCCTGGTCCAGATCTGAGGTGAGGTCTATGTGCTGTGGGAGGTGAGGTCTATGTGCTGTGGGAGGTGAGGCCACATGTGACTGTGGGATGACTGAGGTCTATGACTGAAGCCAGGTGAGGTCTATGTGCTGTGGGAGGTGAGGTCATGTGCTGTGGGACTGAAGGTCTATGTGCTGTGGGAGGTGAGGTCTATGTGCTGTGTGAGGTGAGGTCTATGTGCTGTGTGTGGATGTGAGGTCACATGTGAGGTGAGGAATGTGCTGTGGGAGGTGAGGTCTACTGTACTGCCACATGAGGTGACTGAAGCCACATTGACTGAGGTCTATGTGCTGTGTGAGGTGAGGTCTATGACTGTGTGAGGTGAGGTCTATGTGCTGTGGGAGGTGACTGAAGCCACACTGACTGAACCACATGTGACTGAAGCCACACTGACTGAGGTGGTGGTCTACTGTACTGTATGGGTGAGGTCTATGTGCTGTATGAGGTGAGGTCTACTGTACTATATGAGGTGAGGTCTACTGTACTGATGAGGTGAGGTCTACTGTACTATATGAGGTGAGGTCTACTGTACTGTATGAGGTGAGGTCCTGTACATATGAGGTGAGGTCTACTGTACTGTATGAGGTGAGGTCTACTGTACTATATGAGGTGAGGTCTACTGTACTGTATGAGGTGAGGTCTACTGTACTATATGAGGTGAGGTCTACTGTACTGTACTATATGAGGTGAGGTCTACTGTACTATATGAGGTGAGGTCTACTGTACTGTATGAGGTGAGGTCTACTGTACTATATGAGGTGAGGTCTACTGTACTGTATGAGGTGAGGTCTACACTGTGTGAGGTGGGGTCTATGACTGATGTGAGATCTATGTGCTGTGGGAGGTGAGGTCTACTGTACTGTATGAGGTGAGGTCTATGTGCTGTGGGAGGTGAGGTCTACTGTACTGTATGAGGTGAGACTACTGTGCATATGAGGTGAGGTCTACTGTACTGTATGAGGTGAGGTCTATGTACTGTGGGAGGTGAGGTCTACTGTACTATATGAGGTGAGGTCTATGTACTATATGTGGTGAGGTCTATGTGCTGTGGGAGGTGAGGTCTACTCTACTGTACTGTATGAGGTGAGGTCTATGTACAATATGTGGTGAGGTCTACTGTACTGTATGAGGTGTGGTCTACTGTACTGTATGAGGTGAGGTCTATGTACTGTACTGTATGAGGTGAGGTCTACTGTACTGTATGAGGTGTGGTCTACTGTACTGTATGAGGTGAGGTCTATGTACTGTACTGTATGAGGTGAGTTCTACTGTGCTGTATGAGGTGAGGTCTATGTACAATATGTGGTGAGGTCTACTGTACTGTATGAGGTGAGGTCTATGTACTGTACTGTATGAGGTGAGGTCTATGTACTGTACTATATGAGGTGAGGTCTACTGTACTGTATGAGGTGAGGTCTATGTACTGTACTATATGAGGTGAGGTCTACTGTACTGTATGAGGTGAGGTCTATGTACTGTACTGTATGAGGTGAGGTCTATGTACTGTACTGTATGAGGTGAGGTCTACTGTACTGTATGAGGTGAGGTCTATGTACTGTACTATATGTGGTGAGGTCTACTGTACTATATGTGGTGAGGTCTACTGTACTGTATGAGGTGAGGTCTATGTGCTGTGGGAGGTGAGGTCTATGTACTGTGGGAGGTGAGGTCTATGTGCTGTGGGAGGTGAGGTCTATGTGCTGTGGGAGGTGAGGTCTACTGTACTGTATGAGGTGAGGTCTATGTACTGTACAATATGTGGTGAGGTCTACTGTACTATATGAGGTGAGGTCTACTGTACTGTATGAGGTGTGGTCTACTGTACTGTATGAGGTGAGGTCTATGTACTGTACTGTATGAGGTGAGTTCTACTGTGCTGTATGAGGTGAGGTCTATGTACAATATGTGGTGAGGTCTATGTACTGTATGAGGTGAGGTCTATGTACTGTACTGTATGAGGTGAGGTCTATGTACTGTACTATATGAGGTGAGGTCTACTGTACTATATGAGGTGAGGCCTATGTACAATATGTGGTGAGGTCTACTGTACTATATGAGGTGAGGTCTATGTACTGTGTGAGGTGAGGTCTATGTACTGTACTGTATGAGGTGAGGTCTATGTACTGTACTGTATGAGGTGAGGTCTACTGTACTATATGAGGTGAGGTCTATGTACAATATGAGGTGAGGTCTATGTACTGTACTGTATGAGGTGAGGTCTATGTACTGTACTGTATGAGGTGAGGTCTATGTACTGTACTGTATGAGGTGAGGTCTACTGTACTATATGAGGTGAGGTCTACTGTACTATATGAGGTGAGGTCTATGTACAATATGAGGTGAGGTCTATGTACTGTACTGTATGAGGTGAGTCTATGTCTAGGTGAGGTGTACTGTACTGTATGAGGTGAGGTCTATGTACTGTACTATATGAGGTGAGGTCTATGTACTGTATGAGGTGAGGTCTACTGTACTGTATGAGGTGAGGTCTATGTACTGTACTGTATGAGGTGAGGTCTACTGTACTATATGAGGTGAGGTCTATGTACTGTATGAGGTGAGGTCTATGTACTGTACTGTATGAGGTGAGGTCTATGTACTGTACTGTATGAGGTGAGGTCTATGTACTGTATGAGGTGAGGTCTATGTACTGTACTATATGTGGTGAGGTCTATGTACTGTGCTGTATGAGGTGAGGTCTACTGTACTGTGCTGTATGAGGTGAGGTCTACTGTACTGTATGAGGTGAGGTCTACTGTACTATATGAGGTGAGGTCTACTGTACTGTGCTGTATGAGGTGAGGTCTACTGTACTGTATGAGGTGAGGTCTACTGTACTGTATGAGGTGAGGTCTATGTACTGTACTATATGTGGTGAGGTCTACTGTACTGTATGAGGTGAGGTCTATGTACTGTACTATATGTGGTGAGGTCTACTGTACTGTATGAGGTGAGGTCTATGTACTATATGAGGTGAGGTCTACTGTACTGTATGAGGTGAGGTCTACTGTACTGTATGAGGTGAGGTCTACTGTACTGTATGAGGTGAGGTCTATGTACTATATGAGGTGAGGTCTACTGTACTGTATGAGGTGAGGTCTACTGTACTGTATGAGGTGAGGTCTATGTACTATATGAGGTGAGGTCTATGTACTGTATGAGGTGAGGTCTATGTACTATATGAGGTGAGGTCTACTGTACTGTATGAGGTGAGGTCTATGTACTATATGAGGTGAGGTCTATGTACTATATGAGGTGAGGTCTACTGTACTGTATGAGGTGAGGTCTATGTACTATATGAGGTGAGGTCTATGTACTATATGAAGTGTTGAACTCAGTGTTGTGTTCAGTGTAGTGTTGTATCTAGTCTAATACATTATTACTGTGTTCAGTGTAGTGTTGTATCTAGTCTAATACATTATTACTGTGTCTCAGTGTAGTGTTGTATCTAGTCCAATACATTATTACTAGAATAATAACTACTGTGTTCAGTGTAGTGTTGTATCTATTCTAATACATTATTACTGTGTTCAGTGTAGTGTTGTATCTATTCTAATACATTATTACTAGAATAATAACCACTGTGTTCAGTGTAGTGTTGTATCTAGTCTAATACATTATTACTGTGTTCAGTGTAGTGTTGTATCTAGTCTAAAACATTATTACTGTGTTCAGTGTAGTGTTGTATCTAGTCTAATACATTATTACTGTATTCAGTGTAGTGTTGTATCTAGTCTAATACATTATTACTAGAATAATAACTACTGTGTTCAGTGTAGTGTTGTATCTAGTCTAATACATTATTACTGTGTTCAGTGTAGTGTTGTATCTAGTCTAATACATTATTACTGTGTTCAGTGTAGTGTTGTATCTAGTCTAATACATTATTACTGTGTTCAGTGTAGTGTTGTATCTAGTCTAATACATTATTACTGTGTTCAGTGTAGTGTTGTATCTAGTCTAATACATTATTACTGTGTTCAGTGTAGTGTTGTATCTAGTCTAATACATTATTACTGTGTTCAGTGTAGTGTTGTATCTAGTCTAATACATTATTACTGTGTTCAGTGTAGTGTTGTATCTAGTCTAATACATTATTACTAGAATAATAACCACTGTGTTCAGTGTAGTGTTGTATCTAGTCTAATACATTATTACTGTGTTCAGTGTAGTGTTGTATCTAGTCTAATACATTATTACTGTGTTCAGTGTAGTGTTGTATCTAGTCTAATACATTATTACTGTGTTCAGTGTAGTGTTGTATCTAGTCTAATACATTATTACTGTGTTCAGTGTAGTGTTGTATCTAGTCTAATACATTATTACTAGAATAATAACTACTGTGTTCAGTGTAGTGTTGTATCTAGTCTAATACATTATTACTGTGTTCAGTGTAGTGTTGTATCTAGTCTAATACATTATTACTGTGCTCAGTGTAGTGTTGTATCTAGTCTAATACATTATTACTAGAATAATAACCACTGTGTTCAGTGTAGTGTTGTATCTAGTCTAATACATTATTACTGTGTTCAGTGTGGTGTTGTATCTAGTCTTATACATTATTACTGTGTTCAGTGTAGTGTTGTATCTAGTCTCATACATTATTACTAGAATAATAACTACTGTGTTCAGTGTAGTGTTGTATCTAGTCTAAAACATTATTACTGTGTTCAGTGTAGTGTTGTATCTAGTCTAATACATTATTACTGTGTTCAGTGTAGTGTTGTATCTAGTCTAATACATTATTACTGTGTTCAGTGTAGTGTTGTATCTAGTCTAATACATTATTACTGTGTTCAGTGTAGTGTTGTATCTAGTCTAATACATTATTACTGTGTTCAGTGTAGTGTTGTATCTAGTGTAGTGTTGTACATCTCATACATTATTACTGTGTTCAGTGTAGTGTTGTATCTAGTCTAATACATTATTACTGTGTTCAGTGTAGTGTTGTATCTAGTCTAATACATTAACTGTGTTCAGTGTAGTGTTGTATCTAGTCTGTACAGTACTTGTTCAGTGTAGTGTTGTATCTAGTCTAATACATTATTACTGTGTTCAGTGTAGTGTTGTATCTAGTCTAATACATTATTACTGTGTTCAGTGTAGTGTTGTATCTAGTCTAATACATTATTACTGTGTTCAGTGTAGTGTTGTATCTAGTCTAATACATTATTACTGTGTTCAGTGTAGTGTTGTATCTAGTCTAATACATTATTACTGTGTTCAGTGTAGTGTTGTATCTATTCCAATACATTATTACTGTGTTCAGTGTAGTGTATCTAGTCTAATACATTATTACTGTGTTCAGTGTAGTGTATCTAGTCTAATACATTATTACTGTGTTCAGTGTAGTGTTGTATCTATTCCAATACATTATTACTGTGTTCAGTGTAGTGTTGTATCTAGTCTAATACATTATTACTGTGTTCAGTGTAGTGTTGTATCTAGTCTAATACATTATTACTGTGTTCAGTGTAGTGTTGTATCTAGTCTAATACATTATTACTAGTGTAATAAGGAAACATAAGGTGTGAATTATCCAGCTTCATAAAACCATGATACATACTTCATATTTCCTGAATTCATTACAAGAAGAGCAGCAGGACGATGTTGAAATGACACATGAGTCGTATTTCTCAAGATAAATACATAGATCCTTTAAATGCAGTGTGATGGACAAGGTGTTTGCCAGTGGGCGCCTGGACCTTAAACCATCTGTTTAGACTGGGATGGAGTGGGACATTTCTGTAGTGCAGAAAAATACCGTTAATCCTCATTGTAATCTTAACCAGAGATGAGTCAATTGACCAATACATAGATATTTTATAGCAATATGGCACGAGGGGGTGTGGTGTAAAGCCAATATACCACTGCTAAGGGCTGTTCTAACGCACGATGCAACGCAGAGTGCCTGGATTACAGCCCTTAGCCGTGGTATAATGTCCACATACCACAAACCCCTGAGGTGCCTTATTGCTATTATAAACTGGTTAGGGCAGTACAAATAAATGTTTTGTCATACCTGTGGTATACGGTCTGATATACAACGGCTGTCAGCCAATAAACATTTAGGGCTCGTACCACCCAGTTTATAAGACTCTTTGCAACCCACATTGTTGACGAAAAATGGAATGAAATCACCCTGCTAGATTATAAGGAGGTTTATGGTTAATTTAGTAACGTGCACAGTGTTCTGCACGATGACAAATGTTTTCCCTGAGTGTTATATCTGCTAATATTTATACTAACATATTTTATAGACATGTTTGCTCTGTTATTGTGAACCAACACAACACATGTTCCCAGCTGGCTGAAATGTGTTCTCCTGTTTGGTTAGACACAGAGAAGGAACACCCTGACTGGTGTTGGGTCCCAGACAGACTGTTATGGGCTTGCATCTCAAATGACACCCCTATTCCCTACATAGAGCACTACTGTCCACCAGAGTCCTATTCCCTACATAGAGCATTACTGTCCACCAGAGTCCTATTCCCTACATAGAGCATTACTGTCCACCAGAGTCCTATTCCCTACATAGAGCATTACTGTCCACCAGAGTCCTATTCCCTACATAGAGCATTACTGTCCACCAGAGTCCTATTCCCTACATAGAGCATTACTGTCCACCAGAGTCCTATTCCCTACATAGAGCATTACTGTCCACCAGAGTCCTATTCCCTACATAGAGCACTACTGTCCACCAGAGTCCTATTCCCTACATAGAGCACTACGGTTCACCAGAGTCCTATTCCCTACATAGAGCACTACTGTCCACCAGAGTCCTATTCCCTACATAGAGCACTACTGTCCACCAGAGTCCTATTCCCTACATAGAGCACTACGGTTCACCAGAGTCCTATTCCCTACATAGAGCACTACTGTCCACCAGAGTCCTATTCCCTACATAGAGCATTACTGTCCACCAGAGTCCTATTCCCTACATAGAGCACTACTGTCCACCAGAGTCCTATTCCCTACATAGAGCACTACGGTTACATAGAGCACTACGGTTCACCAGAGTCCTATTCCCTACATAGAGCATTACTGTCCACCAGAGTCCTATTCCCTACATAGAGCACTACTGTCCACCAGAGTCCTATTCCCTACATAGAGCACTACGGTTCACCAGAGTCCTATTCCCTACATAGAGCACTACTGTCCACCAGAGTCCTATTCCCTACATAGAGCACTACGGTTCACCAGAGTCCTATTCCCTACATAGAGCACTACTGTCCACCAGAGTCCTATTCCCTACATAGAGCACTACTGTCCACCAGAGTCCTATTCCCTACATAGAGCACTACGGTTCACCAGAGTCCTATTCCCTACATAGAGCACTACGGTTCACCAGAGTCCTATTCCCTACATAGAGCACTACGGTTCACCAGAGTCCTATTCCCTACATAGAGCACTACGGTTAGACCAGAGTCCTATTCCCTACATAGAGCACTACGGTTCACCAGAGTCCTATTCCCTACATAGAGCACTACGGTTCACCAGAGTCCTATTCCCTACATAGAGCACTACTACATTCACCAGAGTCCTATTCCCTACATAGAGCACTACGGTTCACCAGAGTCCTATTCCCTACATAGAGCACTACGGTTCACCAGAGTCCTATTCCCTACATAGAGCACTACGGTTCACCAGAGTCCTATTCCCTACATAGAGCACTACGGTTCACCAGAGTCCTATTCCCTACATAGAGCACTACGGTTCACCAGAGTCCTATTCCCTACATAGAGCACTACGGTTCACCAGAGTCCTATTCCCTACATAGAGCACTACGGTTCACCAGAGTCCTATTCCCTACATAGAGCACTACGGTTCACCAGAGTCCTATTCCCTACATAGAGCACTACGGTTCACCAGAGTCCTATTCCCTACATAGAGCACTACGGTTCACCAGAGTCCTATTCCCTACATAGAGCACTACGGTTCACCAGAGTCCTATTCCCTACATAGAGCACTACGGTTCACCAGAGTCCTATTCCCTACATAGAGCACTACGGTTCACCAGAGTCCTATTCCCTACATAGAGCACTACGGTTCACCAGAGTCCTATTCCCTACATAGAGCACTACGGTTCACCAGAGTCCTATTCCCTACATAGAGCACTACGGTTCACCAGAGTCCTATTCCCTACATAGAGCACTACGGTTCACCAGAGTCCTATTCCCTACATAGAGCACTACGGTTCACCAGAGTCCTATTCCCTACATAGAGCACTACTGTCCACCAGAGTCCTATTCCCTACATAGAGCACTACTTCACCAGAGTCCTATTCCCTACATAGAGCACTACGGTTCACCAGAGTCCTATTCCCTACATAGAGCACTACGGTTCACCAGAGTCCTATTCCCTACATAGAGCACTACGGTTCACCAGAGTCCTATTCCCTACATAGAGCACTACAGAGTTCACCAGAGTCCTATTCCCTACATAGAGCACTACTACCAGAGTCCTATTCCCTTCATAGACCAGAGTCCTATTCCCTACATAGAGCACTACGGTTCACCAGAGTCCTATTCCCTACATAGAGCACTACTGTTCACCAGAGTCCTATTCCCTACATAGAGCTACTACGGTTCACCAGAGTCCTATTCCCTACATAGAGCACTACGGTTCACCAGAGTCCTATTCCCTACATAGAGCACTACGGTTCACCAGAGTCCTATTCCCTACATAGAGCACTACTGTTCACCAGAGTCCTATTCCCTACATAGAGCACTACTGTTCACCAGAGTCCTATTCCCTACATAGAGCACTACTTCACCAGAGTCCTATTCCCTACATAGAGCACTACTGTCCACCAGAGTCCTATTCCCTACATAGAGCACTACTGTCCACCAGAGTCCTATTCCCTAGCATAGAGCTACTACATAGAGCACTACTGTTCACCAGAGTCCTATTCCCTACATAGAGCACTACTGTCCACCAGAGTCCTATTCCCTACATAGAGCACTACTGTTCACCAGAGTCCTATTCCCTACATAGAGCACTACTGTTCACCAGAGTCCTATTCCCTACATAGAGCACTAGTCACCAGAGTCCTACTACATGCACTACTGTTCACCAGAGTCCTATTCCCTACATAGAGCACTACTGTTCACCAGAGTCCTATTCCCTACATAGAGCACTACGGTTCACCAGAGTCCTATTCCCTACATAGAGCACTACGGTTCACCAGAGTCCTATTCCCTACATAGAGCACTACGGTTCACCAGAGTCCTATTCCCTATATAGTGGCACTACATAGAGCACTACTTCACCAGAGTCCTATTCCCTACATAGAGCACTACTGTTCACCAGAGTCCTATTCCCTACATAGAGCACTACGGTTCACCAGAGTCCTATTCCCTACATAGAGCATTACTGTCCACCAGAGTCCTATTCCCTACATAGAGCACTACGGTTCACCAGAGTCCTATTCCCTACATAGAGCACTACGGTTCACCAGAGTCCTATTCCCTACATAGAGCACTACTGTCCACCAGAGTCCTATTCCCTACATAGAGCACTACTGTCCACCAGAGTCCTATTCCCTACATAGAGCACTACGGTTCACCAGAGTCCTATTCCCTACATAGAGCACTACTGTCCACCAGAGTCCTATTCCCTACATAGAGCACTACGGTTCACCAGCGTCCTATTCCCTACATAGAGCACTACGGTTCACCAGAGTCCTATTCCCTACATAGAGCACTACGGTTCACCAGAGTCCTATTCCCTAGAGCATAGAGCACTACTGTTCACCAGAGTCCTATTCCCTACATAGAGCATAGAGTCCTACTACATAGAGGTTCACCAGAGTCCTATTCCCTACATAGAGCACTACGGTTCACCAGAGTCCTATTCCCTACATAGAGCACTACGGTTCACCAGAGTCCTATTCCCTACATAGAGCACTACGGTTCACCAGAGTCCTATTCCCTACATAGAGCACTACGGTTCACCAGAGTCCTATTCCCTACATAGAGCACTACGGTTCACCAGAGTCCTATTCCCTACATAGAGCACTACGGTTCACCAGAGTCCTATTCCCTACATAGAGCACTACGGTTCACCAGAGTCCTATTCCCTACATAGAGCACTACTGTCCACCAGAGTCCTATTCCCTACATAGAGCACTACGGTTCACCAGAGTCCTATTCCCTACATAGAGCACTACGGTTCACCAGAGTCCTATTCCCTACATAGAGCACTACGGTTCACCAGAGTCCTATTCCCTACATAGAGCACTACGGTTCACCAGAGTCCTATTCCCTACATAGAGCACTACGGTTCACCAGAGTCCTATTCCCTACATAGAGCACTACGGTTCACCAGAGTCCTATTCCCTACATAGAGCACTACGGTTCACCAGAGTCCTATTCCCTACATAGAGCACTACGGTTCACCAGAGTCCTATTCCCTACATAGAGCACTACGGTTCACCAGAGTCCTATTCCCTACATAGAGCACTACGGTTCACCAGAGTCCTATTCCCTACATAGAGCACTACGGTTCACCAGAGTCCTATTCCCTACATAGAGCACTACGGTTCACCAGAGTCCTATTCCCTACATAGAGCACTACGGTTCACCAGAGTCCTATTCCCTACATAGAGCACTACGGTTCACCAGAGTCCTATTCCCTACATAGAGCACTACGGTTCACCAGAGTCCTATTCCCTACATAGAGCACTACGGTTCACCAGAGTCCTATTCCCTACATAGAGCACTACGGTTCACCAGAGTCCTATTCCCTACATAGAGCACTACGGTTCACCAGAGTCCTATTCCCTACATAGAGCACTACGGTTCACCAGAGTCCTATTCCCTACATAGAGCACTACGGTTCACCAGAGTCCTATTCCCTACATAGAGCACTACGGTTCACCAGAGTCCTATTCCCTACATAGAGCACTACGGTTCACCAGAGTCCTATTCCCTACATAGAGCACTACGGTTCACCAGAGTCCTATTCCCTACATAGAGCACTACGGTTCACCAGAGTCCTATTCCCTACATAGAGCACTACTACGGCACCAGAGTCCTATTCCCTACATAGAGCACTACGGTTCACCAGAGTCCTATTCCCTACATAGAGCACTACGGTTCACCAGAGTCCTATTCCCTACATAGAGCACTACGGTTCACCAGAGTCCTATTCCCTACATAGAGCACTACGGTTCACCAGAGTCCTATTCCCTACATAGAGCACTACGGTTCACCAGAGTCCTATTCCCTACATAGAGCACTACTGTCCACCAGAGTCCTATTCCCTACATAGAGCACTACTGTTCACCAGAGTCCACTACCAGAGTCCTACCAGAGTCCTATTCCCTACATAGAGCACTACTGTTCACCAGAGTCCTATTCCCTACATAGAGCACTACGGTTCACCAGAGTCCTATTCCCTACATAGAGCACTACGGTTCACCAGAGTCCTATTCCCTACATAGAGCACTACGGTTCACCAGAGTCCTATTCCCTACATAGAGCACTACGGTTCACCAGAGTCCTATTCCCTACATAGAGCACTACGGTTCACCAGAGTCCTATTCCCTACATAGAGCACTACGGTTCACCAGAGTCCTATTCCCTACATAGAGCACTACGGTTCACCAGAGTCCTATTCCCTACATAGAGCACTACGGTTCACCAGAGTCCTATTCCCTACATAGAGCACTACGGTTCACCAGAGTCCTATTCCCTACATAGAGCTACTACGGTTCACCAGAGTCCTATTCCCTACATAGAGCACTACGGTTCACCAGAGTCCTATTCCCTACATAGAGCACTACGGTTCACCAGAGTCCTATTCCCTACATAGAGCACTACGGTTCACCAGAGTCCTATTCCCTACATAGAGCACTACGGTTCACCAGAGTCCTATTCCCTACATAGAGCACTACGGTTCACCAGAGTCCTATTCCCTACATAGAGCACTACGGTTCACCAGAGTCCTATTCCCTACATAGAGCACTACGGTTCACCAGAGTCCTATTCCCTACATAGAGCACTACGGTTCACCAGAGTCCTATTCCCTACATAGAGCACTACGGTTCACCAGAGTCCTATTCCCTACATAGAGCACTACGGTTCACCAGAGTCCTATTCCCTACATAGAGCACTACGGTCCACCAGAGTCCTATTCCCTACATAGAGCACTACGGTTCACCAGAGTCCTATTCCCTACATAGAGCACTACGGTTCACCAGAGTCCTATTCCCTACATAGAGCACTACGGTTCACCAGCGTCCTATTCCCTACATAGAGCACTACGGTTCACCAGAGTCCTATTCCCTACATAGAGCACTACGGTCCACCAGCGTCCTATGGAATCTCTGGTCAGAATAGAGGGAATAGAGTGTTCAACCAAACAGTGATGATGTCACTGATACCCCTTGTAGCAAACAACAACAGGACACAATGATATGGGTTTAGGTTCTGCTAACACGGAGGCGGATCAGGTGTGGTGTTATGATATGAGGATGTGATTGAGAGGGACTGGGGCCAAGTGCACCTCCGTGATGTCATCAACTAGCTCACCATCTATTGTTATCCCCTGAGATAATCCTCATCCTGAGATAATCCTGATCCTGCGATTTCAGACACCTCATATTTATGACAACAATGGTCAGGAGAGCATCTCTCTCTCTCCCTCTAGCCTTTCTTTATAGTCTTTCTGTCTCAAATCTGTAATCTCTGGAAATTGCTAGGTCCTGGATTATTCCAGTTCAACCCAGTTGATCCCCTCAGACAGCCCACCCAGCCCCACCTCCACCCCCTAGTGTGGGAGCAGGCTGCTAATCTGCAGTGTGTGTAGTGGTGGTAACACACGTCGACTGAGTGGTGCTTAGAGAGTAGAGTTAAAGTCCATCCATCTCTGATGTACAGGGTTTAATGGAGGCTATAGCCAAATCCCATAGACATACTGTTACAGACTATAGACATACTGTAACAGACTATAGCCAGATCCCATAGACATACTGTAACAGACTATAGACATACTGTAACAGACTATAGACATACTGTAACAGACTATAGACATACTGTAACAGACTATAGACATACTGTAACAGACTATAGACATACTGTAACAGACTATACAGACTATAGACATACTGTAACAGACTATAGCCAGATCCCATAGACTTACTGTTACAGACTATAGACATACTGTAACAGACTATAGACATACTGTAACAGACTATAGACATACTGTAACAGACTATATACATACTGTAACAGACTATAGACATACTGTAACAGACTATACAGACTATAGACATACTGTAACAGACTATAGACATACTGTAACAGACTATAGACATACTGTAACAGACTATAGACATACTGTAACAGACTATAGACATACTGTAACAGACTATAGACATACTGTAACAGACTATAGACATACTGTAACAGACTATAGACATACTGTAACAGACTATAGACATACTGTAACAGACTATAGACATACTGTAACAGACTATAGACATACTGTAACAGACTATAGACATACTGTAACAGACTATAGCCAGATCCCATAGACACACTGTAACAGACTATAGACATACTGTAACAGACTATAGATCTACTGTAACAGACTATAGACATACTGTAACAGACTATAGACATACTGTAACAGACTATAGACATACTGTAACAGACTATAGACTACTGTAACAGACTATAGACATACTGTAACAGACTATAGACATACTGTAACAGACTATATACATACTGTAACAGACTATAGCCAGATCCCATAGACACACTGTAACAGACTATAGACATACTGTAACAGACTATAGCCAGATCCCATAGACATACTGTAACAGACTATAGACATACTGTAACAGACTATAGACATACTGTAACAGACTATAGACATACTGTAACAGACTATAGACATACTGTAACAGACTATAGACATACTGTAACAGACTATAGACATACTGTAACAGACTATAGACATACTGTAACAGACTATACAGGCTATAGACATACTGTAACAGACTATAGACATACTGTAACAGACTATAGACCTACTGTAACAGACTATAGACATACTGTAACAGACTATAGACATACTGTAACAGACTATAGACATACTGTAACAGACTATAGACATACTGTAACAGACTATAGACATACTGTAACAGACAATAGACATACTGTAACAGACTATAGACATACTGTAACAGACTATAGACATACTGTAACAGACAATAGACATACTGATGTCTTGACATTAACATAGACACACTGTAACAGACTGGTGGTCTGATGTCTTAACATAGAGACTCTGTAACAGACTGGTGGTCTGATGTCTTAACATTAACATAGAGACTCTGTAACAGACTGGTGGTCTGATGTCTTAACATTAACATAGACACACTGTAACAGACTGGTGGTCTGATGTCTTAACATAGACACACTGTAACAGACTGGTGGTCTGATGTGTTGACACGTAACAGGTCCATTAACCACCCCAGTCGCTGGTATAGCTGCTATATAATGTGATTCCTTCTTTTCACATCTTAACACTTCACTGTTTCATTATTCCATCTCCTGAGCAAGTGGCAAACCTCAACTTTTGTTCCCCTTCTCCTCCTCCTCCTCCTCTTCCTCCTCCTCCTCATCCTCCTCCTCATCCTCCTCCTCTTCCTCTTTTTCCTTCTCTTCCTTCTCTTCCTCTTCCACCTTCTCTTCTTTCTTCTCTTCCTGATCCTCCTCTTCCTCCTCTTTCTCCTCCTCATTTTCTACCTCTTCCTCCTCTTCCTTTTCTTTCTCCTTCTTCTCCTCCTCCTCTTCCTCCTCCTTTTCCTTGTGTTGACCATGGCCTTCCTGGAATCCTGTCTCTTTAGATCTGTCTGGGTAGAGGATACAGACATGTAGCCTGGTCCCAGATCGGGTTGTGCTTTTGCCATTGTAATTGTCAAGCTAAACATGACATGACAATTCCATAAGGAGTTGTCAAGAGAGCAGAAACAGACTGGCACCCAGGCTAACAGACATGAGCACTGTCTCAAACGTTTTGACTAGTTTCCTTGTCTTCAGATACAGTATGTGTCTGGGGTATAGTATATAGACATGGGTTGCTTCTCAATAGTCTTTACTAGTTTCATTGAGTCTTGTCCTACTGGAGACGGATTCTCTCCTTGAATCTTGCCCTACCTTCCTCACCTGTTGGGAGACACAGGTAGGATGGGAGGAGAGGAAGAGGATATGAGGAGAGGAAGAGTATGGGAGGAGAGGAAGAGAGGGAGAGGATAGGATGGGAGGAGAGGAGGATGAAGAGGAGGAGGAGAGGAAAAGGATGGGTGGAGAGGAAGAGGATGGGAGGAGAGGAGGAGGAGAGTAAGATGAGGAGAGGAAGAGGTTGGGAGGAAGATGATGGGAGGAGAAGGAGAGGAAGCGTATTGGAGGAGAGGAAGAGGATTGGAGGAGAGGAAGAGGATTGGAGGAGAGGAAAAGGATTGGAGGAGAGGAAAAGGATTGGAGGAGAGGAAGAGGAGGAGAGGAAAGGGATGGGAGGAGAGGAAGAGGATTGGAGGAGAAGAAGAGGATTGGAGGAGAGGAAGAGGAAGAGGATGGGAGGAGAGGAAGAGGAGGTGAGGAAAATGATGGGAGGAGATGAGAAGGATGGGAGGAGAGGAAGTGGAGGAGGATAGGAATAGGAGGATGAGAGGAACAGGATGGGAGGAGAGGAAGAGGAGGAGGAGAGGAAGAGGAGGATGAGAGGAAAAGGATGGGAGGAGAGGAAGAGGAGGAGGAGATGAAAAGAAAGGGAAAGAGTATTTACAACAGACAGGATGGACTCTGAGCTGAATAAGACTATTTCTAGCTCTGATTATAACCACTAGTTTACCTCTCAAAGCCTCCCAACTCTACATAAAACTTTTCCCCCACAGAACTCATTTGCAATATTTCCACACATTAGATGAAGTCTGTACATGCGGAACAGAGTACACATGGCTGGGGAATTGAGAAGTGCAAATCATTCCCTCATGTGGAAAGACTGCAATTAACTGGAGATGTCATCCTTTGTAGAATATAATTGAGTTCAGGAGGAAATGAATGTCTCTAATCCAACTATGCCTCAAACTGACTGAGTTCTGTCTGTCTGTGGCACCCTGGTCCCAAATGGCACCCTATATTCACTATGTAGTGCACTACTTTTGGTCGAAAGTAGTGCTCTACGTATGGAATAGGGTGCCATTTTGGAAACACGCTGTCCGTCTGTCAACCAATGTTCACTCATCCCAAAACCTCCTGTCCTACTTGTTTATGCCGGGAGACTATTATTTTTAGACAGTATTCCTCATGCAGGCAGGTGGACGGCCTGGCGGGCGGCTGCCTCGCTTCGCTATGCTGCCTGGGTGCCCACCTGTGTGTGTGTGTGAGATGCTCACACAGGCTTGAAAAGGATGTGCTGTACTGTCCATACGGATAGGTCTGAGCATCCTGACACGTTACGGACCAACTACTGTAATGACACATTACAGACCAACTACTGTAATGACACGTTACAGACCAACTACGGTAATGACACGTTACATACAGACCAACTACTGTAATGACACGTTACAGACCAACTACGGTAATGACACGTTACATACAGACCAACTACTGTAATGACACGTTACAGACCAACTACTGTAATGACACGTTACAGACCAACTACTGTAATGACATACAGACCAACTACTGTAATGACACATTACAGACCAACTACTGTAATGACACGTTACAGACTGTAATGACAGACCAACTACTGTAATGACATACAGACCAACTACTGTAATGACACGTTACAGACCAACTACTGTAATGACACGTTACAGACCAACTACTGTAATGACACGTAATACAGACTGTAATGACGTTACAGACCAACTACTGTAATGACACGTTACAGACCAACTACTGTAATGACACGTTACAGACCAACTACTGTAATGACACGTTACAGACCAACTACTGTAATGACACCGTTACAGACCAACTACTGTAATGACACGTTACAGACCAACTACTGTAATGACACGTTACAGACCAACTACTGTAATGACACGTTACAGACCAACTACTGTAATGACACGTTACAGACCAACTACTGTAATGACACGTTACAGACCAACTACTGTAATGACACGTTACAGACCAACTACTGTAATGACACGTTACAGACCAACTACTGTAATGACACGTTACAGACCAACTACTGTAATGACACGTTACAGACCAACTACTGTAATGACACGTTACAGACCAACTACGGTAATGACACGTTACAGACCAACTACTGTAATGACACGTTACAAACCAACTACTGTAATGACACATTACAGACCAACTACTGTAATGACACGTTACAGACCAACTACTGTAATGACACGTTACAGACCAACTACTGTAATGACACGTTACAGACCAACTACTGTAATGACACGTTACAGACCAACTACTGTAATGAGACCAACTACTGTAATGACACGTTACAGACCAACTACTGTAATGACACGTTACAGACCAACTACTGTAATGACACGTTACAGACCAACTACTGTAATGACACGTTACAGACCAACTACTGTAATGACACGTTACAGACCAACTACTGTAATGACACGTTACAGACCAACTACTGTAATGACACGTTACAGACCAACTACGTTACAGACCAACTACGGTAATGACACGTTACAGACCAACTACTGTAATGACACGTTACAGACCAACTACGGTAATGACACGTTACAGACCAACTACGGTAATGACACGTTACAGACCAACTACGGTAATGACACATTACAGACCAACTACTGTAATGACACGTTACAGACCAACTACGGTAATGACACGTTACAGACCAACTACGGTAATGACACGTTACAGACCAACTACTGTAATGACACGTTACAGACCAACTACTGTAATGACACGTTACAGACCAACTACTGTAATGACACGTTACAGACCAACTACTGTAATGACACGTTACAGACCAACTACGGTAATGACACGTTACAGACCAACTACTGTAATGACACGTTACAGACCAACTACGGTAATGACACATTACAGACCAACTACTGTAATGACACGTTACAGACCAACTACTGTAATGACACGTTACAGACCAACTACTGTAATGACACGTTACAGACCAACTACTGTAATGACACGTTACAGACCAACTACGGTAATGACACGTTACAGACCAACTACGGTAATGACACGTTACAGACCAACTACGGTAATGACACGTTACAGACCAACTACTGTAATGACACGTTACAGACCAACTACGGTAATGACACGTTACAGACCAACTACGGTAATGACACGTTACAGACCAACTACGGTAATGACACGTTACAGACCAACTACGGTAATGACACGTTACAGACCAACTACGGTAATGACACGTTACAGACCAACTACGGTAATGACACGTTACAGACCAACTACGGTAATGTGACACGTTA